>NW_012136192.1:4867171-4897581 GCF_000956105.1 Propithecus coquereli
TAAGAGGAATGCTCTTGGGGAAAGAGGAGTAATGCTTGAATAAGGCTGAATGTGATCATTAGAGAAAATATATTTCTTTTGGAGCCTGTATTAGGCAGGTGGAATAGAACAGCAACCTGTAGAAGGTAGAAAGACTGGTATTACTTACTGCCATATACCTAGACTTTTCTAGGGAACAGTGGCTGCCACATAGTAAGTACTCAATAGAACATGTGGGCTTGACCAATATAACTTGTCCATTTCATTTCATTTTAAAGGCAAGTGGGTGATAGACTGAGTGAGCCAGTTCCTCTGCAGTTCAAAAACAACCTCTCTGATAATGTCTAAGCTGTCTTATACAAACCGCCCCAGCTCTAATTTGAGTACCTATTGCACACCAAGAACTTGAGAGAAGTAATATGGTGAACAGGACAAAAGTCTTGTTTTCCAGGACCTCATAGTATACACAGGGAAGACAGATAAGTAAACAATGATGTTATGTTATTGCTGTATTAGAAGAATCTACTTAGCTAAATGGAAATCAATAATAGAATGGCCTAGGGCTTCTTGCTTGTGATGCAAGTAAAATCAAAGAAAGCCCCACAGAGGAATTAAAATATCAGATGATGAAATGGCTACTTTATTTCTGGGCAGAATTTGCTGGTCACAGGTTTGACAGAGAGGGTAATACATGCAATTCATGATGATGTGAAGGTATACTGCAACTTTAAGAAAATTAACTTCGATTAGCCCAATTTATTTTAACTGTAAAATAGAAAAAAATATATCATCTACCTCAAAGACTTTGGGGAAGGATTAAGTGAAGAAAATTGTATACACACACACACACACACACACACACACACACACAAACATGTACACAGCATGGCTTATAGATACTGAGTAAATACTAATTCTTTCCTCTCATCCTTGCTAAGTACCCACTCTATGCAAGAAATTTTGCTCAAAACAGGGACAAGATATTGAAGAAAACAAATATGTCCTATTGGCAGCTTGAGTTTATAGAATAATCGGAGAGTGATCGTGATTGTAAACATCAGCTAAAATAAGGGCTATGCTAGAAGAACACGGAGATGCAGGCGATGCAAGCCAGATGTCATTTCATCTGGAGGGTCAGAGAGGTCTTCCCCGAGAAAGCGGAATTGAAGCCCAGATCTGATGGAGGGGTAGGATGAAGCGGGATGTATGAAAGAATGTTCCAGACAGTGTGCAAAGGTCCAGGGCAGAGTGAGCATGAGGCTTCACGGGAATGATTTAAGGCCAACGGGCCTGTAACACAGAGAACAGAGGGTAAGGGGTGAAATGAGGCCGAAGAGGCAGTAGCCAATTCTGGTCTGTCGGTTTTGCTACAGTTTTTGATCTGACCTTGGCCAACCTGTCGAGTGATTTCTGAACTGTTTCATGTGAGGGATCCCACACGTCACTCCACTGAAGGACTTTTGTTCTTTGAAATGCTTTATTCTGTTTTGTACCTAGACCATTGTTCTCCACTTACAATGGCTTTGGCCATCCTTCGTATACTAAAACTATTTTGCCTTCAAAACTCGATTAAGCACCTCCCTGTGATATCTCAGCCTCATTTAAATATTAGTCTTTCTCCACAAGGCCTATGCATATTTTACCTGAAGACTACATCACATTGCACTGAGAAGATTATTCCCTGTTAGACTCTAAGCTCCTTGATGAAAGACAATGCTTCCTATAATTTGTTTGCCCACAATACCTGGAACAAGGTAAGCAGTAAAGGGAGGTTGGATGAATTTATGGATAGATGAATGTTGTACCATCTACTTAAACAAGTTTATCTTGCATTGAATAAAAACATTGTAAATAGGTTCATAACAGCTTTTCAATCAGGATAACTTCCAATATCAGCTAAGAATGGTACCTGTGGTGATTTAGTTCCTTGGTTCCAATTTGAGGAAATAATCATTTTGAAAATTTTCTATCATTTGAATATGGCAGAAATAATTACTGAAATTCAAAGAGATTATAAAATGATTGCTTTTTATTTTCACATGGAAGCCAAGGACCCATAACGTAAACATATTTTAAAAATCTTGCTCAACTGAAGGTCACTCCATTTGAATTCTTTATTGAAAGAACTCGAGGGTGGGACCAGGCAACTCCTTGGTTTACAATGGAACCCTTCTGGTCATTTAGAAGCAGGTCCTTAATGGTTATGATAATGGCACGAGGACAGCTCAAGGCAGATTCTGTGGTCTTACCTCCCACCTTCAAAATTGCACAGAAAACCTTGCACAGACATTATCTAATTTGCTATTAAAGTATGCTTAAGGTTTTTTCCCCTTCCCTTGAGAAAAAGTACCTTTGAAAGTCATAACTCCTACTTCATTTAAGCAGGAAACAACATCCTGAGTTGTTGGCTATAGGCTAGAACCATTAAAAAACGTGAAAAAATAGAAAATGTACTTCATTCTCTGTTATAATTTTCTTTTCTGATTTGATGGAATCCCTGTGAAAAATCAGGGCCTGTTTGGAAAGAATATGAAAATCAATATAACAGGATTAGTTAGGATCAATTTAAATATCCAACAACAGGGAAATATAAGTAAACAAGATAAACAGATTGATGAAGCTATTATTGACAATAATGGTTATAAGGATTTCCTATGATACAGTAAATGAAAAGAATATGCACACACACACACACACACACAGAGACACACACACACATCCACATTTGTTCATTCACTTAATAAATTCATGTTATATCCTGAATGCCCACTCTGTGCTTGTGTAAGGCAGGCACGCCCCTGCAGCATGGTGCTTACAGTGAACCAACAGCATTGGAATTAACTGGGAACTTGTCAGAAATGCAAAATTTTGGACCCCATTCAACACCTGCTATATCAGAAATTTTGGAGATGGACTTAGTAACCTGTGTTTTAGCAAGCTTCCCAGATGATTCTGATGTAAGCTTGATTTTGAGAATCACTACTCTAGCAGAGAAGACAAATATTGAGCAGAGTTAAATATAGTAATTACATCAAGTATCCTAAGAGAAGGATGAGAAAGTGTAAGAGAGAATATTAGGGTAGAATGTAAAGTCTTTGCCTCTTTGGGGATTTAGAGAAAGTGTCCCTAAAGAACTGACAGAATAATGGTGGATTATTATTAAGGAAGAGAATGGGTAATGGATACTCGTATGACAAAACAAGCTTAAGGTGGATTATTAAATAAGATATTATGTGTACACACACACACACATATGTGATGAAACAAGCATAATAAAGCATTAATGGTAGAATTAAGGTGGTAGGTATACAGATATTTACCATAAAACTTTTCAAATTTTTATAATAAAATGTTGAGGAAGATAGTGTGGGCTTTGAGGTAGATTAGAATGATGGAAGGGTGAGTGAAGGCATTCTTGATCTGGGGAACAACATGTTCTATGCTACTCAATTCTCATTCATCTGTCAATTGATTTTTATGAGTCTTTAGAGCAACGGGAAGAGAAACATTGACTAAAGTGTAGATAGGCATGAGAAGGTCAAATTCAGAGGTAAAGTTAGACAATGTGGGGTTGGTTCAAAAAGACCATGTAAAGGTTTATTTGTATAATGTATCACTAGTATATTTCTTTTTATCACTGAGCAGTATCCAAATATATAAATGTAAGAGTTTGCTTATTTGCTTATCCTCAGTGCCCACTCTATGCCTGTAATAGCTGACAGGAATTAGTGGAAAGACAGATGTGATCCCTGAGCCTGATGCTTACAGTCTACCTCAGTGGCTCTCAAGAGTGCTCCATGCACCAACAGCATCAGTGGCACCTGTGAACTTGTTAGAAATGCAAAATCTTGGCCCCCATTTTAGAAGAATGAGTGAAGGCATTCTTGATGCAGGGAATGACATGTTCCTGTTGACATCTCCTATCTATGGACATTTGGGTTGCTTCCAGTCTTTGACTATTGTGAATAAAGCTGCTATGAACTCTATGTACAAGTCTTTAGTAGATTTTATCTTCTTTGGAATGGAATTGTTGAATCATAGACTAGATAAATGTTTTCAAAACAGCTAAGAAATTTAGCAGTTTTCCGAATCAGTTGTACCATTTTATGGTTCCATGAGCCAGGTAGCTAGCGGGTGTATCGTGGTATCTCGTTGGTTTTAATTTGCATTTTCCTGATGACTAATGATGTTGAGGAAATTTTCATGTGCTCATTATCCATTGGAGCATCTTTCTTTGTGAAGTGTTTCTGCAAAATTCCTATTTTTTTTTCTCGTTAATGAGTTATAGTACTTCTCCATATATTGTGTTTTCAAGCACTTTATCAAATATATAGGTTCTAACTATTTTCACCTAACCATTGTCTTGACTATTTGTTTTCTTGATATGCAGAGATTTTTAATTTTGAAGTTCAAGTTATCAAGATTTTTCTTTTATGTTCTGTCTTTTCTGTATCATTTCTTAAAAAAATTGGCCTTTTCAAGGTTGTGAAGATATTCTTCTATGTTATTTGAAAAATTTTACAGATTTAGCTTTTATGTTTATGTATATATCATATCTCAAAACAATTTTATTATATGGAATAAAGTAGGTTTTGATTTTTAGTCTATCCATGCAGATACTCATTTGCTCTTTTATAACCAGTAACTTCATATTCATCTCAAATTTGTTGAGAACATTTTCCATCACCCATTGAATTACTATGGCACCTTTGCATTTTACATGTATTTGTGAGTTCATTTTTAGACCTTCTATTTTATTCCTTTAATTTGTCAAAGTGTATAGCCCTTTGACAATACCAGATGGCCTTGATTGCATTAATTTTATAGTAAGTGTTAAAATCAGATAGCATAAGAAAATCCAAATTTTTCTTTATTTCTAAGATGTGTTGAGGGGGAGAGGTCTATTTTAGGGTCTTCTCTAAATCTGTAAGTTTTAGAAAAAAAATTATTTAATATTTTCTTTGTAGAAAAATTTTAAAGTTTGAATTCAGTTTCTTAAATAGATATAGGTTATTCAGATTTTTTAAATGTTCTTCTAATATCAGTTTTAGTAAGTCGTGCTTTCCAAGATCTTTTTTCATTTCATCTAAGTTGCTGAATTTATTGGCATAAAGTTTTTCTTATAATAATCTTTCCATTTTCATCCTTTTAATGTTTGTAGAATCTATGATGATGTCCTTTCATTCCTTATAATGATAGTACTGTATTTTGATTCTTATTTCTTCAAAATATTTTCTAATTTCCCTTGTTGTTTCTTATTTAATCCATGGGGCTATTCTAGTGGGTTGTTTAATTTTCAAGTATTAGAGGATTTTCCAGATTTTTTTCTGTTATTGGTCCCAATGTTAATGCCATTTTGGTAAGAAAACAGTATCTGTATGATGTTGCTTCTTTTTTCTTTTTTTTTTTTTTTGAGACAGAGTCTTGTTCTATCAGCCCTGGGTAGTAGAGCGCAGTGGTGTCATCACATCTCACCACAACCTCAAACTCCTAGGCTTAAGCAATCCTCCTGCCTCAGCCTCCTGAGTAGCTGGGGCTACAGGAGCCCATGACCACACCAACTATTGTTTTCTATTTTTGGTAGAGATGGGGGTCTCGCTCTTGCTCAGGCTGGTCTCAATGGCCTCAAGAGATCCTCCCACCTCAGTCTCCCAGAGTGCTAAGGTTACAGGCTGTAGCCACCACGTCTGGCCTGACATTGCTTCATGTTTTTGGTGTTTTTTTTTTTTTTCAGAATATTATGGGGTGCAAACGTTTTGGTTACATGATTTATTTTTTTATAGTTCGAGTCAAAGTAAGTAGACCTACCATTTGATGTAGCAATCCCATTATTGGGTATTTACCCAAAGGAAAAAAATCATTTTATCAAGAAGACACATGCACTTGAATGTTTATTGCAGCATAAGTCACAATCTCAAAGATGTGAAATCAATCCAAGTGCCCATCAATACATGAGTGATGTTGCTTCCTTAAAATATATTGAGATCTGTTTTATGGCCCAGTGTACAGTATGTCTTAGCACACATCTGATGTGCACTTGAGCAAGAAAGTTAAATTCTCACTCATGTCGTCACCGGTCAATTTGGGCTCTTCACACACCATTATCATCCTGGGACTCAGGTTGGTGAGACAGACCCTTCCTGGTGCATTGCTGGTCTCATGTCAGAGGAAAAAGAGAGTGTAGTAAAACATCCACTGGCTCTTACAAATTCTACCTAGAAGTGACATCTATGACGTTCACTCACATTTCATCAGTTAAAGAAAGTAACATGGCTATTTTTGATGTCAATCAGAAGGGGATGTATAATCCTCCAAGAAAAGGAGGAGTAAGTGATTCGAATACATACATAATCCATGACAAAGACAAACTAGACTTGTACGATCTGTTGATATTACCTTCAAGTATTTCTCTAGTTGGTCATTTTTCTGCATCCCTGTTGCCCACACTGTTGTCAAAACCATGCTTGTGGTCCATCTGGATTGCCACAAGAAAACTCTTAATAAATCCATTTGCCTCCACTTTGGCTTCCTGACAGCAGTTAGAGTACGCAACAAAAATCTGACTATGCCACATACATTCTCTTCCCAACATCTTCATCCTTATCCACCAGCCCTTGCATTTAAAAACCTTTAATTGTTTTTCATTACACTTAGGTTAAAATGCAACATTTCATGCGGTCCAAAAGGTCTTACATAACTTGGCATCTTAGACCACTGCAGGCTCACCTCTAACCAGTCTGGCCCTTACCAGTCTCATGGCTCTCTCAGTGCCATGGGTACATCAATCCACTTGCAGCACTATGAACTTTGCAAAGGCTATCCTTGCTGTTTGGAATGTCATTTCCTGTGATCCTCTTCCCTGGATCACTTTAACATCTGTGTTAGAGCTTCCCTATCCTGCTTATTCTTAATCATAGCGTCTTTTTATTTTATTCACAGCAGTTATCATGGTTTCTAATTATAAATTTATTTGCATGGTTACTTTTTTCCTCTTTATTAACCACGGAATTGAGTTAATCATATCACTCCATTCAGGAGTACAGTTGTCTATGGTTCATGCCAGAAAATTTTATGTTTTACTTTTTCCCTCCGTTATTTCTTATGACTCATTTTCCCCTCTTCACAGTAGCAACTTTAGTGCATTTAAAGGATGGCTCTCTGATTTTCATTGCATATATCAACTTTGCACACACACACACATACACACACACTCAACACACACAGTGCTTTGTGTGTATTCTGATTCTTGCTTTCCTTATACAGTGTTAAATGTCCAAGATCTACCTATGTTGCTATGTGAATATTAAGTTCATTATTCCTGGCTAACCTCTTGTGATACTTCTCACCACTTTGCAGATGAAGAAACCAAAACTCAGTGAGACTGAGTAGTGCCTTAAGTTTTCACAGGTAGGGTTTGGTAGATCTATGAATGGAATCATATTTATCTTACTCTAGTGGCAATATTCCATACTCTCCTTTCTATCAAGTCTGCTTTGCTGTCACTATACACTTCTTAGAGATATAGAAATTTGATATAAGAGAGGGTAGATGACTTGTCCAAATAGTAGAGTTAGATTTAAAACCCATTTTCCCCTCAATCCCATACAGTGTTGCCTCATTTCTTCCACGGGGCAGTGCTGCCAAACACGCTGGTTGACATTAAGGTCTAATTTTCTGCTCTGATTTTAAAATCCAGACTTCTTTTTCCCTTCCTGAAGCCAACTACAGAAACATACTGCAAACCCCTAGCCCTGTGCCGGCTATAAACTTTGTGCAAAGCTTTCCTGTTTGCCCAGCCTCAAATCAACTATTTGGAATTGGCAAAGCTGTTTACTTTCAAGCCTCCAATTGTCAACAGATCAAGTAGAAACATTGATAACTCAATGAAGCTGCGGGCAACCTGCCCATCAGAAGCATCAACATGATACATTTCTTAGTACAAGAAGATTTATCTCTGGAACCTAAGCAAATAGGAATTCCTGATTTTGATCCAGAATGAATATTAGTGTTATCCACTTCAATACTTGCCAGGATGGTAAGGGACCTGTGCAAACATCTGTCTTGGCTAAAATAGTGTTTTGGACCTTGTAGGGTATAACAGACTTGGGGCTTAGTAGGCATGAACAAACAGCTTAGAAGGACTGGAGCTGAAATTTTCAAATGTTAGGTGAGGGAGGGCACAACTTTCCCTCTCTTGACAGTTATTTACTGAGAGTCTGCTCTGTGGCAGACACTATGTTAGAGATACAGGATGCTGAGGATGGAATACAGAGTCTATGTACTCAATGTAGTCACTTTAGAAATAAGTGAAGCAAGTGCAGAAAGTAAAGCAATCCTTGCAATGGGATGCAATCCCCTCCAAGGATTGAGGTCTAAGACTTACCTGACAAGATAAATCTCACAGTGGTACCGAGAACATAGCCACTGTTCATGGTGGCTATTTAAATATGTTTTGAACACATCAACAAGCCAAGTGGAGACAGATCACAAAACTATAGCAGCCAAGGGACTGAGATTTATCGATGATGCTATTGTGTTAGGCATTCGGGAGATGAACTCCCAAGGGGTGTCTCTTAAAACTTTAAAAACTTTAAAACTTTAAAACATTAAAACTTTCATTTCCTGAATTTTCTTATCTAAAAAGAGGAACTTGGGTTACTCTATTTGCAATTTAGCAATCCACATCAGATGACTCACCAAGCAGTATTATGTAAACCTAAGATTGTGTTTATATATATTCCATTGTTATTCTGACATCCGGTTTTCCATTAGACGTTCTCTGAGTGCTTTTTCCTTTGCTTCTATTCTCTTCCTAAACACTTCAGTGTCACTCTCTGCTGCTTGCTGTATCTGCCCTCCTTCTCTATTACTTTTTAATCACTTACTAAATAGAGAAGGAAAAGTTTTGAAACTAGGAATATAATACAAGTTTTTACTAGATAACTGCCTCATGCTCATCCGAACAATTTATTTTATAATAGAACATTATGTTTTGGAAACATGATACATCTTTCAGCCTTTGAGATTTATGCTGTTTTGATTATTACACTTTAGTCTATATCCTTGGATTCATTAGAACACACAACTATCTCTTCTAGGATAAAACAATTAAATGTTGTTATGTCTAAACCAAGGTTACTATCTATGGTTGCACGGATTACTTCATAGTCTAGGGGAAAGCACCTTGAAGTTGTACAGTATACAACTTGGGCAGCTGTGCCTGGCAGTCATGTCTAGGCCTACTTATGCTAGTGATATTCTGCTATAGAATTAAGGAATTGAAGGAGGTGATACTAATCAAAGGATAAAATATAATGAGAGCTAAGATTTCTTCCTGTTCTAGTGTCCCTGACTCTAGAAATTCTGTCCACTTGAAAGAAATAGCTTATGATATTTTCTCATGGATAGCACTGAAAGACAAGACTGAGACTAGGAGCTCTAAGAATTGATCATGAAACAAGGGCCAGATGGAAGACTGAGCTGACCTTAGCATGCCTAGGATTCTAATCAAGTATTTAATCAAATCCTGATGTCATAATCCAAACAAGAAGTAAATGTCAGCAAGATGAGGTGGTTTTGTATTGGCATTGAGAACTGTAAGTGTAGTGAGTGAATGGCAAGCAGGACATTTCACTCAGCAGAAGTATTCACAAACTATTGCTAGGGTTGAATTATGTCTCTGTCTCTCTCACTAGATTGGCCACATCAAGAGCAAAACTCTATCCTTCATGCCCTGCTGTCTTTCTCTCTGCCTACATCTTCACTTTAGAAAATTAAAAATAAGCAATGGCATATCAAGCATCTGAGAAGGCCTACAGTCAATAAGCTGGTTTAGTTCCATTTAAGCCACTATTTCCACACTGTTAATAATATAATCACAAAATCACGTTTTCACAGGCCAAGTATTAATATCTCTCAAACTTCTGGGGAATTGTCTGGATACTACTTCAAGTGCTAACGTTCATTTTTATGCCGAAATTTCATGATATCACAGAGTTGCCATTCCCTACAATTAGGTTACATTGATGTGCAATGGGATTGATTGGAATAGGATTCCAATAGGTGCTGGAAATAATGGCTTTGTTGATCTTATACCCTAAAACACCAACTAACTGTTAGAACTGCAGCCTTATTTAAAGGACTCAGGTTACAGTTGCAGAAAGTTGTTAGAAAGCTACATGATTGCTCACCCTTTCATCCCACTGCATTCTGCATCAGGTTTCAGGACAAAATCACTCCATGCAGGGTTACCCTAAATGACAGGGTTTGGAGTTGTCCTTCAAGGGGTGAAAGGTGGAAGCCGGAGCACTGAGATAGTTACACATCTCAATGAGGGGTCCTCCTCTAGTAACTGTTAATGAATATTTAGCCTTTTTTTTTTTTCTGTAGCTCCATTTGCCTGTTCTCCTAAACCCTGTTAAGCTTGAAACTTAATACTAGCCTTTCCTACTCTCATTCCTAAGGGTCCTACTTTAGTCCCGTTACCAAGTTACTGTTTTTTTTCCTCCAGGGTTAACAGTCTTTGCAACCTGGGATATATATCATTATCTAGTCCTGGGTTTTGACTGGTACTTTTCCATGCCTCTGGCCTCTTTGTGAAATCGCCAGTGTTTTTCATGGGGTTGTGAGGGCTTTTTTTTCCCAAATCAAGAGAGGCCAGAAAAATCAGAAAAGATGGCATTCTGTGGAGCCAGGCATGCTGACAGCCCTGTAATATCTTAAAGAAACAAAACCTGCTCTTGTCACTTTCCTTTAAAATTCTTCAGAGGCTCTCTAGGGCGTAAAGTATGAATAACAATACTAGTTGGCCTTTGTTGGGAACTCACTGTGTATGAAGCTCTGCACTAAATACTTTAATCCTAGCAGCAACCTACAAAGTAGGTACCATTATTATCCCCATTTTATGGGTGAGGAAACTGAGATTTAGGCTTTCCTACAGATACAAAAATGGTATGTGATGAAACCAGCATTTGAAGTGGGCAGACTGAATAGCGGTTTGGCCTCACCACTAGGAAATGCTGCCTTATTTAAGTCGAATGAAGTACCAATATCTTACTTTGACGTGGTAAGACCATTCCAATTTAGGCCCCTTATTACTTTCCTATCACTCTTACGCATGCAGCCTACATTCATCCATTCACTGAACGTGTACTGAACATCTGTTGTATGCCAGGAACGGTGCTAAATATCACATAGTAGCCACACCAGCGTGGCTGTCTTAGTCTGTTCAGGCTGCTATAACAAAATATCATAAACTGGATAGCTTAAAAACAACAGAAATTTATTTATCCCATTTCTAAAGTCTGTGAAGTCCAAGATTAGAGCAAATTTGAAGTCTGGTGAGGGCCTGTCTTGTCATTGTGACCTCACACAGTGACAGAGCAAGGAAGCTCTCTGGAGCTTCGTTGATAAGGGCACTAATCCCTTTTGTGAGGACTCTGCCCTCATGCTCTAACCACCATCTCCTGAAGGCCCCACCTGCTTGTACAATTACCCTGAGACTTAGGATTTCAACAAATGAATTTTGGAAGGACGCAAACATTCTGACCCTAGCAATGGGTATACACCACAAAAATCCTGCACACATCTGTGATTTTACATGTACCGTCTCTTGTTCCTGTAATGAACGTTCCTTCTTTCCTTTCCCCCTCTCCTTCTGAAAGAGTTTCTGTGTACTCTTCAACACTCAATTTGTACGTCATTTTCTCTGCAAAGGCTTCTTCAGCTCATCTAGGCACACTGTTTCTTGGTTATAATTGGTTTGTGCACACACCCTTTATAGTCCATAAGCATCTATCTGTCTATCTATCCATCCATACTTCTACCTCTCTACCAGTCTTTTGCTCTAGAATGTAATAGCCTCAAGAAAATCCATCTTTATAATCTTTCTGCTTCCTTGCAGAATGTATGACATTTAATAAATATTCTGGAATTGAATTGGCCTGCTACTTGAAATTCTAGGAAAATATACCATATTGGACAAGCTGAAGGGCTATATTTTTAAATACCCTTTAAACCTGTGGTCCCCAAACCCCAGGCTGTGGACTGGTACCAGTCTGTGGCCCGTTAGGAACCTGGCTGCACAGCAGGAGGTGAGTGATGGGCAAGTGAGTGAAGCTTCATCTGTATTTATAGCCACTACCCATTGCTCGCATCACTGCATAAGCTCCGCCTCCTGTCAGATCAGCAGAGGCATTGGATTCCCATAGGAGCGCAGACCCTACTGTAAACTGCACATGTGAGTGATCTAGGTTGCACGCTCCTTATGGGAATCTAATGCCTGATAGTCTGAGGCAGAGCTGAGCCAGTGATGCTAGTGCTGGGGAGTGACTACACATACAGATTATCATTAGCAAAAAGATTTGACTGCACAATATATGTAATGTGCTTGAATCATGCTGAAACTTCCCCCCCACCCTCGGTCCATGGAAAAATTGTCTTCCATGAAAGCAGTCCCTGGTGCCAAAAAGGTTGGGGACCACTGTGTTAGACTACATTTTTAGGAGATTTGCTCAATAGGAACCCATCCAAGTCTAGTCAGGAAAAAAATCATAAAATATAAATAACCAAACAAAGAAGCAAATAAACTTATTGTTATGAACTGAATGTTTGCGTCTCCCTAAAATATATATGTTGAAATCCTAACTTTCAATGTAATGGTATTATGAGGTGAGACCTTTAGGAGGCAATTGCATCTTAAGGGTGAAACTGTCACAAATGGGATCGTGGCTCTTATAAAAGAAGCCTCAGAGAGCTCTCTACCACATGAAGGCACAATGAGAAGATGCTGTCTGTGAACGAGGAAGCAGGCCCTCATCAAACACTAAATCTTCCAGCTCCTTGATCTTGGACTTTCCATCCTAGTATAAAACTATAAGAAATAAATTTGTGTCGTTTCAGCCACTCAGTATATAGTATTTTGTTATTGCAGCCAGAACTAAAACACATATAATTGCCACAATAAAGAGGTAGTAACAAAGAATGGAGGTAGAAGTTATGAAGGCCACCAGGAGGAGGTGGTGAGTCTGGAAATGCATCTTAGGAAATAATGATTGTGCTAGGACGTAGATGGTGAGTAGGTCTTAACCAGGCTGACAACAGGGTAAGTACCTTTTAGGCACACAAATGTGCAGCCCATGTGAATGCGGTCGATCAGGGGCCTAGGAAATACAAAGGAGTAAGTGTGCAGGTGTTTAGAAGAGAGTGAAAGGAAATAGGGCTAAAGTGCTATAAAAAGCCAAATTACAAAGGGTCTGACATGCCATGAAAAAAGAATTTTGATTTTTTTTTTTTTTTTTTGGTACCAAAGTAAAGGGAAGTTGTGAAAGCAGTTTACGTTTAAGATGGAGTGATCAGATGTTCAGTCATAAAGATAACTCTGGCAATAATGTAAAAGATAGAATTTTTTGGATTAGATTGTGTTTAGCATCCAGAAGACTGTTATCACCCCTCCCCTCTATGCACATGCAGCTGATTAAAAAAAAAGTAGAGCGACACCCTGCCTCAGAAAGCACAAAGTCCCTGGCCGGTCCCCTGGCCCATGCTGCCCCTAGAGTCTTTTGGCCCAAGCCACTCTCCTCTTTACTCTATGGTCTCCTTACTTGTTTTTCTTCCCATGGAAATTTCATATTTTTCTTATACATGCCCTCTATTTAAGGAAAATCTAATCATCCTTATCTGGGTCCCCAAAGATTTCTTAACTTTCCATTTTCAGAGTGCAAAAATATAAATCCCCTATTCTAAGACATTCTTTATTCGTTAGGATAAAGATTATTTTGCTTGCAAGTGACAGAAACCCAACTTAAATTAGCTCATGTAAAAAAAAGTGAATTCATTTGCTTATGTAATCAGTAAGTCCCAGAGGGCTGAATCCGGCCAGGTAAAACTAGATACAGAATTTCAAATTGTCAACAGACCTCTCTCTCCTCTTCACCTCTTGGCTCTACCATCTTCTGTGCCTTATTTTCGCAGGCACTCTCTTCTTGTGGTAGCAAAGGTGGTGACCAGCACTGTGGGTTTACATTGTTCCTCACAGACTTAATTCCTTAGGAAAGTGTATGGCCCTCTGCCCACAAACATTTATGCAAATTCTTCACAAGTTTTTTTTTTTTTTCAGTCCTGTTTGGATTTATGTACCTAATTATGGACCAGTCACTTTGACCAGGGGGATATAAGGTATCAAAAGTGGTCATTGGCTTGATGAGTTGGGCTCATAGAAACTCTGCAAACACAATTCCATGCTTCTCTCCTAAGTCCGCATTTAGTGCTATTGTGTTGGTAGCTTGAAGTCAGTTACGGTAGGAGGGTGGGAGTATTTATGCCACAGAGATGCTGCAAATTCAAGTGCCACAAATCAGGACCTCCTTGTTTGGAGAGGCAGGTCATCAACACAGCCTGCCTGTTTGTATCACATGTTCCTCATCTTTATCTTAGGGAATAATGTGTTTCATGAATGACAGCCCCTCTAGGAGCATCTGGAAAAGTTCCAAAAGGAAAGCATAAAGAACAGACCAGAAAGTAGTTAGCATATATCGCATAAAAACTTTTCCTTTGCTTTCAGTCACAAAAGATAAATCTTGCCCTTTGGGGAGGATGGAAGTATAGTTTTCCATATCATTTCAATTGTATATGTCCCAAGGACCTGCCTGGTTGCCTTCAGAAAACAGAGGAAGGTGGGAAAGAGGAGCAAGAGACTTTCTCTTCTCACCTCTGGAGCTCTCTCCCTTGAGAAGTGATCTACTGGAGAACATGCAGGTCTGTAACAATAATCTTTCCAATAGAAGCACCCCTCAACACACTGTGGAAGTTTAGTAAATATTTCTTAAAATGCTATGAGCAGTAGTCATCTTAGGTCTATCAGATGTGTTATGTTAATATCCGTAGGCTCTGTTAGCTGGACCAGGGCTAAATTGGCCGCCATGTTGACTAAGGTTACACCTCTCCCTAAGACATCTTAGAATATCTAAACTTATAAGAAGTTACAGAGATGGTGCAGTAGGTACCCAGAAATACCCATTGCTTTGATTGGAACCCGGGAACAAAATGAAAAAAAAAAAAAGGTAAAACATCTGTCAAATTGTTTCTTTTTCCCTCCACAACTGGAGAAGCAGATGACTGAGAAAACACACACATACCATTATGAACTAAGAAGACTGTCAGTATAGGGCAGATGCCCTTCTCTGAGACTATGTGTTACTGCATGAAATCACACTTACTCCCTGACCAGCTCTACCATCCTAAGTGCCTGTTTTCTCTGGGAAGAGAACAACTTCTACATAAAAACAAAATTGTACCCTAAGGGACAATTGCTGTTGAACCCTTCAATGAAAAAGTAGACAGAAATGACAGAGTTTGGTGATATAGAAGGGGCCTGCAGTAATATAGGCTCAGAAAACCACCAGTTGAGGGGAGAGGGCACTGACGGAGAACATGGCCTGAGACCAGCAAAGCAACACTAGGCAGGGCAAGTAAGTAGAGGCATCGCAGAACACCAGGTGGTAAGACACCCCTATGCTCCATCAAATACCAGAGGATTAGATAGAAGAAAGTAGCCTTAACTAGTCGCCAAAATTGGGAGGGATATCTAAAAACCCTTAGGGGTTCTCAAGAATATTAACAGAGGGAATTTCCTAGAAAATAAGGGCCTTCCTGCGAGTCCGTGTGTAAGGACTCAGAACACTTTAAATTTGGTTTCTTACTGTAAAATGTGATCACAATTTTAATTACTAGCTAGTGAAGCCTGTGATATTTGAGTTAATTCAACTATGATTAGCAAGACTTAAAGATGGTGAAAATAATAGAGTGGTTTCCCATGTTAGTCTTTGTTTCCCAATCGGGAAATTTAATGACACAAATTTTCTTCACTGATGATGCAACTCCTTGTTAAAAAATCTTTTTTCCTATTAGGCAAAAGCCTAGCTCTGATTTGGAGTGATACCCTCCTGGGGTGACCACTGCAACTCTCTGTAGACTTATCTCCTTCTTTCTCTCCTATTTATCCTGAAACATGGTCATGACAGTCAGAATCTACATCAAGGTACATATGGTATTTATGTCCTGATGTTTTTAAACATGCTGCTCCCTCTGCCTGGGATGCTGCACAAGCCTGTAGCCTCTCCATTTGGTAACATCTCTTTCATTGTCTAAGAAATAACTCAGTTTTCAGCTTTTTCTGACTCCAGTTCCTTCTTGTTCACTCCCTTCCACCCGAACCCATTCTCAAGTGGTGTTGGAGCCAACCCCTCCTTTCTCTTCCCAAGTAACCTTATGAGAGTATTCACCCTCGTATTTTTAGTTTATGCACATCACAGTGACTATATCATGAGTTCTGTAAAAGTGGGAGATTCTTTCTGATCCTTTTCTGCATTCCCTGAGATTAACATTATTTTGGGTACCTAGGAAGCATTTACGAGCTCATAATTAATTTAAACAGACAAAAATATGGTGTTTGAACTCTTTAACAATATTAAAAACTCTACCAAAATGTATAAAGTTTTATTTTTTTAAATAATCATGTGTATCCAGACCTTTAACATTCATGTTAAAATTATTTGCAAAGCCCTATGTAGGTAGAAATTATAGAAAAATCTAGAAGTTGTTTTATAATTTTTAAACCACTATTCATCAAGCAGGAAGAATGTGTTATAGTGGAGTAAAGCATTTTACCAAATACAATAATTAATTGATTCTAGATAGAGGAGACATATTGAATTGTTAATTATTATGTTCATCCAGACCTTTAACATTCATGTTAAAATTATTTGCAAAGCCCTATGTAGGTAGAAATTATAGAAAAACCTAGAAGTTGTTTTATAATTTTTAAACCACTATTCATCAAGCAGGAAGAATGTCTTATAGTGGAGTAAAGCATTTTACCAAATACAATAATTAATTGATTCTAGATAGAGGAGACATATTGAATTGTTAATTATTATGTTCATGTCAAAAGAGCAATGGCCGTTCAGTAGATAAATGAGTGGAAGAATATCACTTTCATTATATGAGAAAAATATGAGCAAAAAAATTCCAGCTAGACTAGCAATAAATCACAATAATTTGCAAATCATTTTAAATACCAAAGGTGCTATGATTTTTTTCTCAAAAAGAATGACATTTTCATTGTGGAAACTTTGCTGTAATAAAGGTAAACATTAAAGCAGAATTAGTTTATTTTGAAGAAATGGAGATGATTATATATAACATATATAGAGAGAGCTATATATTAATAGATATGACATATATGCACGTACATATAATTGGTAAATACTCAATAATTACATTTATCTTATGAAAAGTAATTGTAAGTCTCGAGTCTGTATTGATCTGACTGACATTTAAAATACACGGTATTAATTTTCAGAAGCAAGCCAAACTGAAATTAGAGGCTATAAATATTTTTTTGTTATTCATTTTGTCTCATAAATGTTGTGACTAAATATTGAATGTGGGAGGAGCATGAAATTTAGTAAATAAATGGCTCACTGAGTTGTTGCTGCTGAACATTTCATGGGCACTAATTCATCAGAGTCAAAAGCAGATGGAGGCTCACATGTCACACCTCATGGCCCAAGTATTAACCCTCCCCAATTTGAACATTGTCAGACTTATTTGCTAAATCAGAATGTTTACCAAGCTCCTAATATGAGCAAGATGTTGTGTAGAAGGTAAAGACAAACAAGACATAGTCCTTCCCTGAAGAGGCAAATAATCCATAAAAAGAGATTGATGTATTTACAAATCTATTCCAGCAAGCATATATTAAGCATTTGATGTTTCCAAGGCATTGTACTAGTATCCAAACCAGAGAGGTAAACATGATCCAATTACTGGATAAATTGCTCTGATCAGAAGGATACCTAAGTTCTACAATGTATTAGATGTTCCCTTGGGTAAAATCAACTCCTTTATCTATAATGGTCTTATTTAAGGTGTCTAAGAGAAGAATTTTACTTAGAATTGGAAAACAAATTTATGAAGCCAGAGCTCATCAAAAACATGAAGGAACTCATGTAAACAAAAAGAAGTAAGTTTTACAATCAACGCAAGAATCTACATAGGACTGAGTAAGGTTTATTATATTAATAGTTATCAATGACTACAAATCTAAGTCGCTGGAAATACCTTGTAGATTGTATATGTCTCGTATTAATGTGTTCAAAGTCAAGTGGTCAATAAAGAAAGGGAAAGGCTCATCTATATAACAGAATTACTAGAAGAGCAAAACTCAATGTGGCAAACCAAGAGATTAATATGTTGCATCAACTATGTTAGTAAATATAGGCTGAGCTGAGGTGCAATAACTTTAGCCCAATAATCTCTGTGGCTTAACACAATAAAGATTTATTACATGTTCATGCAAATTCCGATGTGACTTGGAAAAAGAGATCTTTAGAGAAACTGTTCTGCTCAGTGACTCTATGATTCAGGCTGTTTTGAACTTGTTAGGCTGCCATGTAGACATGCTTTTTTTCTATGGGGAAAGAAATATGACTTGTTAAGCATTAACTTTAAAATGTTTTATCCTGAAGGTGACACATTATCCCCCCTATAATCTACTGGCCAAAGAAGTTGCATAGCATACCTAACTGCAAAGTTGCTGAGAAATATAAAGAAGTGCATAGCTATTCAATAAGCAGTAAATGTTTATGCCACATCGACAATTAATGCATGTCTAGTAGATAAATGGAGATGCTGCCCACAGTTGCTAGTATGACAGAGACCTGTTGAATATATGCATTCATTGTGTTGGACAAGTGAAGACAGCAGAGATTTTCCCTCAGATGTAGGGGATTTGATATTGCAGGAAGAGAGAGTAAAGTACCAGTTAGGGAAAAATTTAAAAAATGGATATGGGAGGAAGAACAGTACTTGTAAGACAAAATTTAAGGAAATGATTACAAAACTTTCTTGAAATTTGGTTATTCCAAATCAAGAAGGCTATAGTGGGGCTCACTGAGGATGTGTATTTTATAAGTAACACAGATGATTCATTTTTGGTGGGTCCATGGATCCCCTTTAGAGGAACACTGGTTCAAAGGGATAAGACAAGCCAGGATTAGTATAGAAATGAAAGCAAAATAATAATATTAAATAATACCAGTCATATTAAGTGCTATAAAATTGGTACAGTAAGTACCAGTTTTAGACAGGAGACCAAGTTTGAGTAGAAATTGACATTACCAAGGGTCTAAAGTGGTGATTTCACATCAGTTTGTGGAATGACTGTTTTATAAACCTTTATCATTTATCTTAATATAATATAGAGTATGTGCTAGATTCTTTTTCTTTCTTTTTCAAAATTGCTTGGCTTTTCTAAATATTTCTAACTATATTAATATTAGAGCTCTACCTTCTTTTGTGTAGTTATGTGCCATCTTATTGTAAATACTTCATGATTTCATACTTGGGGAATTGAAGACTTGAGACAGTAAAAAAAAAAAAAAAAGATTTCTCAGTTAAGAGTGGTCCGTGGTAACAGGAGACAAAGGAAGGTGGGAGGTTTCAGGATGCTGGTCAAAGAAGTCACCTACAGTTAGAAATCCATATGATAAGGGATAGACAAAAACTAAAATCTGGGTAGGGATACAAAACTAAGGTTCAAACCAGGAAAATAACAGGGTTAAGACTAGGCTATAAGGTCAGATAGACACTATTCTATAGACTGGAATTCCACTGGCCAGAAATCCATAAAAAACAAAACCAGAGGAAGGGTTCACTCCATGACATTCCAAGTGGGTACAGCAGCTGTTACTGCAGATCCATCTAACACTTGAATTTTTTACAGGTCAAACATGCATGCATAAGATGAAAAGAAAATCTATACCTTGTTGGGAAAACTGGGTATATGTCTGAAAAAAAAAAAAATAAGTTAGACCATTACCTTATACCTTCTACAAAAAATAGCTCAAAATGGATTAAAGTACCAAATGTGTTACCCAAAACAATAAAACTTCTAAAAGTAAACACAGAGGAAAAGCTTCACAGCATTAGATTTGGCAATGATTTCTTAGGACATGAAAAGCATAGAAAATAAAAAGCAAACGTAAATAAACGGTACAACATAAAACTTGAAGACTTCTGTGCATAAAAGCACAAAATCAACAGAGTAAAAAGACAACCTATAAAATTGGAGGAAATATTTGCAAATCACCTATCTGGTAAAGAATTAACATCCAGGATATATAAAAACTCTAATAACTCATCAACAAAAAAAATCAATTAAAAAAATGGGCCAATGGGATTTATCCCTGGGATGCAAGGGCAGTTCAACATACAAAAATTAATATATGCAATACACCACATTAACGGAACAGAGAATAACATCACATAACCATCTGAATAGATGAAGAAAATGCATTTGACAAAATCCAAAATCTTTTTATGAAGAAAATTCTCAACAAACTGCTTATCAAAAGAATTTACCACAGCACAATAAAGGCCATCTATGAAAAGCCAATAGCTGACTCCATAGTCAATGTTCAAAAACTGAAAGCTTTTCCTCTAAGATCAGGAATTAGGCAGAGATGTCCATCCTCACCACATCTATTCAATATAGTACTGAAGATCCTATCCAGAGGCATTAAGTAAGTAAAAGAAATAAAAGACATTCAAATCAGAATGGAAGAAGTAAAATTATCTGTTTTCAGATGACATGATCTTATATGTAGAAAACTCTAAAAACCACACACACAAACTGTTAGAACTAATAAACACAGTAAAGCTGAATACTTAGGAATATACTTACACAAGGAGAAGAAAGACTCATACACTGAAAACAATAAAACATTGCTGGAAAAAAAGATACAAACACATGAAAAAACATCCCATGTTCATGGGATGGAAGACAATGTTGCCAAAGTGATCTGCAAATTCAATGGCAGTTCAAAAAATCTAAAAGCAGAACTATTATGCTTCTGTGTATCGATACAAAATAAATGAAATTAGGATTTCAAAGAGATATCTGCACTCCAATGATCATTGCAGTATTAAAAATAGCCAAGATGTGAAAGTAACATCAATGTATCAATGGAAGAATGGATGAAGAAAATGTGGCATATACATACAACAGAATATTATTCAGTCTTACAAAAGGAAAGAGATCTTGTCATATGCAACAACATGGGGTGAAACTTGAGGACATTATACTAAGTTAAATAAGCCAGTCACAGACAGACGAATACTGTATGATAACACTTATATGAGATATCTAACGTAGTCAAATTCATACAAACAGAAAGTAAAATGGTGATTACCGGTGGCTGGGAGAGGAGGAAAAGGGGTTTTGTTGTTTAATAGACATAGATTTTCAGTTCTGCAAGATGAAAAATTTCTGAAAATCTGCTTCATGCAATGTAAACATATTTAACACTTCTGTACTGTACACTTACAAATGATTAAGATGGTAAATTTTATGGTATGTGATTCTTACCACAGTAAAAAAAAAGTACCATAGGCCAGACTCTATGACCTCATCCCTACTTCAAATAATTAAAATAATAGTAATTTGGAAAAAATTCTGTGCCTCAATTCCACATCTCTAAAGAGAAAAGTGTTCGCCTTGCCCAACTCACTGATTAAGATCAAATTAATCTATTGTGAGTCTCAAATAGAACAATTTGTTTCAATGTGATTTGAAAATAAATAATAATACATAGTATTTATTGTTTTTTTTACAAAGCACAGAAACTAATAATTAGTAATTATGGGTTTTTTTGATAATTGCTTTAATGATACACTACAATATACTTGATGGAAGTTTTCAATAGGTATAATTTAAAGCATGTATAAAGAAGGTCCCACAGGAAATAGGTGGTACCCTAAAAAACAAAATTACACTAAAAATACTTTGTAATAAAGGAACTGTGCATTGAGTTGTTCACTGGGTCAAGGAAATCAACAAGGGATTATGAGATACCTACAGATAAGCACGAAGAAAAATTGTTACACACACACACACACACACACACACACACACACACCTCTCCCACCCCATCTTCACCCCAGCCTGAAGTGGTAAGAAAGGAGGGAATGGCGTTATCAGAGCCCAGTGAAAGCTGAGATCATGGACAGGGGCTTCCCAACAGAAGCTGCAGCAATAAAGGAACACAACCACTGTCAGAACTACAACAAGGCAGGGAGAAAATGAAGAAGATAGATTTTGATCTTTCTCTCTCTCTCTCCCTGTCCTCTAATGTCCACCATTGGCCAAACCCAAACACAAGCCAAGGTGCAAGAGAGTACGGCTAATACAGTTTAGAGATGTCAGCCCTCTGGGACAGAGACCAGAGCAGAGCAGAGTGGGAAATGCTGGAGGAAATAAGGGAGGCAACTAGAATGTAAGCAACAAAATACACACACAGAATCTGCACAATGGTAAATCATCTTCAAGTGTCAACACTACTTTAAAAATTTGACAAATATGTCCATCTACCTTTCACAGGTCAAGTAGGTCATTGGTCATAGGTAATTATGACCACAAAAGCTCAGTAGTGTACAAAAGTGACACACTAATAAGAATTTATTTAGCTCATATGTGTGTGAACTGCCTGAGAGTCCTCTGCAGGGTTTAGTCAGTCAGGGTGGGCTTAATCAGAACAGCTCTGCTACTTGTTTCTTCCACCCTTCCCTGGGATGGCAGATGAGCCCACCAACACCCTGCTCACAGCAATAACAGGCAAAAAAGACCAAGCCCAACAGTACGAGTGCTTTTCAACCCTTCGGGCACATCACTCATATTAACATCCTGTTGGCCAAAGCAAGTCACAAGGGTGTCAAAGTCAAGTGGGCTCATAGGCAATATCCCACCTCTTTCCTGGGCAGAACTCCATGCAGTCACTTGGCAAAAGAAATAGTTTTTATGGTACTGAACTCTATAATACAAAGGTTTTGTTTTGTTTTGTTTTGTTTCTCAGCTCCTGTGTCCCAGAATTATTTCCACACCATGGAGACAATTTTTACTACCATGCTCTCCTTCAGTATATATATGTATATATATTTTCTGAGCCTCCTTTCTGATGATTTGATTTCTCTCCTTGATAGGCAATGCTCTCTCTATGGGCATCTTTTCTGCTTCACAATACTGACGACAAAGGGTCTCTTATGATCTGATTATTTTGTTCATGCATTTTTGAAGAGTCTGCCCTCAAGATGAATGTGGAGACAGGTGCTAGGATTCAGGGCACCTGAGAGTGACCGTCAGCGAAGCATGCCTACTAAAAGGGGAGTGAAGCAGGGGGAAATCTGACCTCCATAGGATGAGATCCTTCCAAGGGAGCTCACCACAATACAGAGTCTGGCCTCTCCGCTGACAGACTCTGAATCTTAAAAACTATTGGCATTTCACAGTTGATCATATTTTTATGATTGCACTGTACACACTCACAAGAGAGACAAATAAATAAGCCAGAATTCTAAAATGGAAATTATACTTACAGTTATTAGGTGCAGATAGGGGGTTTATAAGACAAACTAAGATTTCTGTTGATTATCTTACTTTGATGTTCGAGAGATCATCGTGAAATCTGGAGTTTTGTTTTCTTTTGCCACTTGGGGAATGAGCAGGAGGAAGAATTCCACAGAGAGGGCAGGGCCTGGGCTCTGGGGTGGTGGTTTGGTTATGGAGGGTGGGAGGCGGTCTAGGACTCAATGCATTTTTTTTTTTTTTTTTGGCTCAGAGGTCACAGCTCAATTATCTCTTCTCATATGTTAACTCAGTGGGACACGTTGAGAAAACTTCTTCCCTACTCTCTAGAGACCTAGTTGAAGAGCAAACAAGAAAAATATAGAAACAAATATTTTTAAGTGGTCTTCCTAAGTGTCTCCCCCAATTATCTCTTCACTGTATCTAATCTCTCATGCTCGCTCTGTCTCTTTCCCTCTCCATGTTCATATTCATGCATGTGTGTGTATGTGTGTGTGTGTGTGTATGAAATGATCTTATGAAATGTATTGCACCACTTTATACACAGATACACATATGTACATGTATATATACATATACTGTATATTTCACATATAGAGATGTGCATATGTGTATATATACATGTGTCTATACGATGTGTATGTATATATGTGTGTGTATATATATGTGTTTATCTGTGTATAAAGACGCACATTACCTTTCCTAAGATCATGCAGCTGGTAAGCTCAAAACTCATTGTCTTCCCAACGTAACAGATTGATTAAAAACACCTATGCTTTTTATCCCAATGCCACAAGCTACATTAAAGAACTTTGGCTTTTAAAACCATTAAGTCCTTTGGGAAACTCCGGAAAAGATTTGTGAAGCCCTAGAGTTTCATGGAGCAGATCAGATAATCACTGGTCAAGAGGCTCTGCATATTGAATTTACACTCCATCTGAGTGACTCTGAGATAGAGCTCAGAATATCTAGAGAAGGAGATCCACAACATGTCATTTTAGACTTGTTTTTCCCTGAAATAGTACTTCTTTTACCCCATGTATACACATGAGATGCAAAGCAGGTGATTTATAGAAGAAAGGGAAGAAATTAATGTCTGTAGAGCATCCTCTGTGCCAAGTGCTGAATAGATTCTTTATACTTACTTCTTCATTTAGGTTTGGTTTGTGCTTCCTGCTGACAGTGTGAAGTCCTGCTCTTTGGTGCAATTTACACGACTTTTGAGTATTTTATTAAGTTTGGCTTTCTATTGTAAATGGAGAGCAGGCTGCGGTGGAAGGCTACCCAAGCCAACAGGTAACAAGCGACTGGACGAATGTTTAGAGATATGAAAGGCTGCCTTGGACCAGACTGGAAGCCATGCTATACACCTGGGCATGATACTGTGCTGAATTAACAAATTAACCTCGAATAAACATATCTAGAAATGCCTTTCAAACTAAAAATAAAAAGAAAAGGAGAGCATAAGAGAAAAAGCCATAGATTAGAATTGAGGTAAAAATATTTTTTCTAAATAAGCATGTGAAATATATGATAGGAATTGAGCAAACCTCCCCTTCAAAGTAGTTATATATTATGTGAGTATATAAATTTATTCCAATAGAGCCAGCTCAAATTTTAAATATAAAACTTGATTCTGCTTTTATAAAACTACTTTTAAAACTCCCCATAGAACATTCTCTGGCAATTTTTGGTAATTTAAAGATGGATTGAAACTTGGAAAACAATCACTTTGCCCTAATGGATATTTTATTGACTTCGGAATTAAACAATTCTGAGTGTGAATTTACACTGAGAAGCTTACTGGAATGACAACTAAAAACTAGGAATTATCACACGATGACTTGAAAGTAGTTGAAAAATTCATAGCTCAGGGACTTAATAAATTCTATCTATTATTGTTTTGATGAAAAAATTAAAAAATAAATTGCATGGTTGATAAAGGTGGGCAATACAATTTGGCAAGCAAACATAAGGTGCCTATTTTACTTGTAATTTCTAACTACCTCTGGGGCCATGCCAAATAAAAAAGAGTTCCCCATATTTTCATGGTGGGAATCAACACAGTAGGTGCGTTAACAGCAACAGACTAAGGACTAGACTCCAGCGGCATCTGTTTTGAAGGGCACTACTATCTCGTATGCTTAGACATAGGAATGCCTGTTTAAAGAACAGTCTCTGTGCTTTACAGTCACTTCAAGCTCCCAGATGGAGGATCAATGACAGATACATCCCATGCAGACCCTGCCTCGGAGAAATCTGATCTGAGGACCTTTGCAAACAGCTACAGCTTGGCTGGCAGGATGTTGCCTGAGCACAAGACTCTCCATCTGCAAACTGGATTCTTCCCCCAGGCTAAAAGGATTTCTTTGCCTTTTTTTTTTTCTTTCTCTACTTCCCAGGGACTCAGACACATATCTATGTATTTGAGGAGAATGCATGAACTAGCCAACAAGAACGGAGGCCACACCGCTGCAATCACAGCAGAGCCTCCCTTGTTCCTGGTTTTCTAAGTGACCGAGACCCCCCCGCCCCCCAGGTGAAACAAAGCTGCCTCATATGCAATGAGGCCATGTTTTCATGCCATTCAGATGCTGCACAAAGAGGGAGTAAGGTGAGCAACCTATACCTCCTCTGGGGAATGTATGAGATAATAATAAACTTGACCAAAAGTCTCCATAGCAAAAAAATTGAAAGTTATAGTCAACTTTCACCTTTGTGACTACAATTGCCCCAGCAGTCCTCTGAGATTGGCTTTAGAGGTTAAAAAGGCAGGAGGTACAAGGGAAGGAACTGATCTAATTTGCTACAAATAACACAAAATTGGTCCCATGTGTAATAAAATAGTTCAGTGTACAAAGTTTTCTATCCAGTCTATCATCTCCCTGGGGCTTTTATTATAATTTTTATTCCCACTTCACAGATGAAGAAAACAAAATCTAGAGAGATTTGGGGATTTTTCCAAGTTAAATTCAACTGGGAAGTGTTAGAGCAAAGACAGAAACCTAAAGCTCTGGAAGCCAAATTGTTGGTTTACTCCGCTCTGTCACCTACTTCTGCTGCCAGTGCTGCAGCCACTCAGCTACATCGCCACCCAGTGCATGCTGCAGGAAGCTCCCTAGCAGTAATAATAATCCCTAGTAATAATGATAATAGTCATCATTGACTATGTAATGTCCTGTGTGCCAGGTTCAGTGCTCAAAACTTTACATAAATTATCCCATTTAATCCTTAAAAACATCGAATGAAGTAAGTATGACCATTGCCTTCATTTTAGAAATGAAAACTGAGTTAGCAGGTTAAGAACTTGCCCAAGGTCACGTAGCTAAGATTCCACCCTGGTCTGTTTAATTCCAGGGCCCAGGAGTACAATACATTCCCATAGCCAAGAGACAGCGTGCCCTTCCTGCAGACCCACAAGTCCGGGGATTTTTCAACACACCAGAAAGGGCCCCCTCTTCAGAGCCTCCCCTCTTTGGGCTTCTGATTGCCCATAATCCAAACTTGTGGGAGCTGAAAGGAAAATTGAGGAGCAGGCACAGATATAGAGACCCAAGGTTTTTAAAGCCTCCCCACAAAAGATAATCTTTTTCTTTACTCTCTCCATTCTGCAGCAAATATTTCTTCTCCTTTTATTTCCCCTATTGCTATATACCTGTCCGAGGGATCCATGGGCTTAATAAAATAGCCCCAAAACAATGTAAAAACCAAAGCCAAGCTAAAATGAAGTTGTAGGAAACAAAGTACTGCTGGCTTTGAGGGATTCCTTGAGTTGTTTTTCTTCTCAGTACCTTTAGTACTTATTCCCCTCTGTGAACCTTTCGTCGCCTATGGCCAATTACCTTCCTTCAGTGTGTCACCAGTGGGTCCAGACTTTTCCAGGGCTCTGACATCTTAATGAATCTAATTTCATGGTTTCCACAGATACTATTCTCCCACCCCCGCCCCTTGGTTGAAAGGCAGCACCGGTAGTAAGTCTCAGCACGAACTCTGGCTTCCCTGTGCGCTCTGAATATTTGGAGCCTACTCAGATTGCATGGGTTTGAGCAGAGCCAGCCTAGGGACAGGCAGCAGAGCCGAGTGGTGTGGACGCCAGACGTTCGGGGTTTAATCTTTCCTGTATCTCATTCGTTTCATTCTGGTAAATCTATAGTGTTTGCCCCTTGCCTCTCACTGTGCTGCTCACTTTCCCTTTCCCTCTCTGTACCATGAAATGGTCAGCCTGGGCAATCTCTCAGATTCCCTCCAGCTCTCATGTTCTTGGCTTTACGATTGGAAGCTGATGAAGACGGTACAAGGTGGTGTGAAGTCGCCAGCTTAGATGGGGATCTTTATTTATTTGGTAGTATAGGACGAGGTGGAGGACAGGTTTGAGGAGAATTCTGTGGAGATAAAGAGACAGAAATACTCTCTAGGGATTAGGGGGATGGGGGGCAAATCTACAACTAAAGGACACAGGGAGCACTAAAGGGAGGGAGGGCATGCCTTTAACCCGCACTTGGGTGAGGCAAAGACATAAAGTGTAACTATAATATTTGTACCCTCACAATACCCTGGAATAATAAAAAAAAAAAAAAGAGAGACAGATAGACTGCAGTTTCACACTCTCGCCCCACCTCTCCCTTCTCCTACTTCCTATCCTGAGGGTCCTCCGTCACTGACACATTGGATCTATCCTAGGGATAGAAGTAGAGTAATAACCTTCACCGCGTGACACCAGGCAGTGTGGGCAGAGGCTCAAGGGTCCACTTCCTTAACTGGGGAACTCCACAGCAGTATGTACAGAGGGAAAGATTAGGCCATTGAATTACCCTTTGGAATGATTTGTGATTCTTTTTTTCTCCTCGTTTTCTACCATGAACTGAGCTCAGGCTACACTCAGTGTGTTCTGTGTTAACACAACAGAGAAGGAATTCAGCTAGCCTCCCAGCCTCAGTTCCCTTTACTGTACCCACTTCTAATCCAGTGTGTTTCTGCTTTATCTTCTAATTCTAAACACACAACTAAAGCCCTTCAGCTTTTCACTGGCTGTCAGTTTCCTCCCACACCTGGCCCATCCTTTCCCCTTTAGCAGCCCACTAGAGCTCCCCTCCTCCACTTAGTGCTTCTGTTCAAAGCTCCAGGCTCACTCCCACCCCCCTCGCTTTTCTGCCTACCCATTCCTCAAAGCCCAGTCTATGTCTTTGCTTCCTCATGAGGATCACTCAGACTATTTCGAAACTTATCTATCTTGCTTTTCTCTATACCCAATTGAAATAAACAAATATTAATTTACCCAACAGGTGTTAACCATGTATTTTAGAAGCTGGTGATCTGTGCATGAAAAAGCAAGGTTTTTAGCCTTCATTTAGTGAAAGACAATAAATTTCTAACATCCTTGACCTCAGTAAGAATATTGTGTATGTGTAACTTAAAATTGTTTTGTTGAAATGGTATTGTTGATGCTTAACTCTTTCTGATAGTTCCTGTTGTATTCTTTCTATTGTATTCTACGTATGCGAAACTGATGGTTGTCAACCCACTACATTGATTTAACACCTCGCTATTGGGTCAGGACAGAAATTTGAGGGTACTGATTTAGAATAGAAGACAGATATTTAATCCCATGCCACCCAACATGTGTTCTGTGAACCAGCAGCACCAACATCATTTGGGAGCTCGTTAGGAATGCAGAATCCCAGGCTCTGCCCCAGACTTACCAACTCAGAGTCTATAATTTAACAAGTTCTCTGGTGTTTCATATGCTCATTAAAGTGTGATAAGTACTGATGAAAAGAACCACGTATAAAACATGAGAAGTACTAAATGGACATATGTTTGGGGGATGGAAGGAGAGGCAAGGCCACAAGGTTAACTGTGAGTGAGCCAGGCAGCAGACTGGGTTCGTCCACGTAACTCAGTACATCTCAGTACAACAATGCCACACATAAGTACATTAGATACTTGTTTTTCTCATTTTTTAAGAGGAGAAGACTGAGGCTGAGAAAGTTTCAGAGTCTTGGCCCATGTCACACAATTAATAAAAGGCAGAGCTGCAGACTGGGAAAACATTTGCGAAACACATATCCAATAAGTAATTTGTACCCAAAACATACAAAGAGCCGTAAAACTCATCAATAAGAAAACAAACCACCCTGTTAAGAAATGGGCAAAAGACCTGAGCTGACATCTCAGCAAACAAGACATGCAGATGGTAGAAAAAAAAAATCTTATGAAAAGATGTTCAACATCATATCTCATCAAGGTGTTGCAAATAAAACGAAAGATCTCTGAGCTACCGCTACACACCTATTAACGTGGCTTAAACCCAGAACACAACCACCAAGTAAGTGCTGGCGAGAATGAGCAAGAGGAATTCTCTCATTCGTTGCTGGTGGAAATGAAAAATAGTATAACCATTTTGGAAAACACAGTCCCTTACAGAACTAAACTTAGTCTTACCATACAATGCAGCGATCATGCTCCTAGGTATTTATCCAAATGAATTGAAAACTTATGTCCACACAAAAACTTTTGTCCACACAAATGTTTATCATAGTTTTATTCATAATTACCCAAACTTAGAAGCAATCAAAATATCTTCCATTAGGTGAAGAAATAAACAAACAGTAGCACATCCAGGCAATGGAGTATTATTCAGCAATAAAAATAAATGAGCTATCAAGCCATAAAAAGACGTGAAAGAAACTTAAACACCTACTGCTATGTAAAAGAAGCCAGTCTGAAAGGGCTGCATACTGATTTTGACTATATAACATTCTGGAAAAGGTGAGACTATAGTGAGAGTAAAAGGATCAGTGGTTGTCAGGGTGCAGGGGCAGAGATGGCAGGGTGAGTAGACAGATCACAGGACATGTTTAGGGCGGTGAAACTCCTACATGATGCTGTGGTGTCAATATGTGGCATTATACGTCTGTTGAAACCCACTGAATTGTGCAGCATGAAGAGCGAACCCTAATGTAAACTATGGATTCTAGTTAATACTTATGCCCCTGTATCGGTTTATCAATTT
>NW_012136192.1:4897933-4920741 GCF_000956105.1 Propithecus coquereli
AAAAAAAAAAAAAAAAAAAAATGTTAATCATAGTAGAAACTGTAAGGGGTGAAAAGGGAGCATATAGGAATTCTTTGCACTTTCTGCACAATTTTTTTTCTGTAAACCTTAAAATGCTCTTAAAAAATAAAGTTTGTTAAAAACAGAAGCAAAGTTAGAATTTGAACCCAAGTTTATCTGATGTGATACGCTGTGCTCCAAAGATACTAAAAGGACACTTGGACTTTAGATAGATAGGAGTAAGTTTCCCTCAGTTGTGAGATGGAGAAAACCGTGAGTGTGTCTGTATTACTCTTAAAGTTTCTCCCCTTTGGAAAACAAATTCCCTCTGCAGCAACAGTGATGTAAATAGTGAGCGAACATTCATGAAATAAATCCCGTAGAGAAGTAAAGAAACCAGTTCCACACAGATCTTTCCAAAGAATATAAAAGGGAACATTTCCCAACTCAGGAGGACAGTGTTCCTCTGATTCCAAAATCAAAGACATTACAAGACAAAAAAATTCAAAAGAGAAATTTTGTGATTCAGGTAAGTGTGGCCTTTCCTGTTTTTCCCCACAAATTCTCAGATACCACTCAGAAATACTCTCTGACTTGGATTCATGTGTGAATTTCCAACAAAATTAATTTAATTACCAATAAAGCAGCCAGGAGAAACAGCAATACTGACAACACCAGTAACACCTGTTAGTCCTCAATTTATGAGGGCAATAGAATATGTGACTAGCATAAGCCTCTTCGGTACCCCCCAGACCGAAGGTCTACATCATTGAAACACAGACCTCCCCGCTAGCCTGCTGTAAAGGATATGTCTGTAATGCTCTCTCCATGGGGAGATATGTGTGGGAGGATGGAGGCATGTCTGTGGTTGAGTTCTGTGAGCCGGGTCAATCATGCCAGCACCGGTTTAATCGTGAGAGTTAATGGCTTTGCTCTTAGGAATTTTATTCGAATTCCAAGTGTTTATGAAAAAATTAAAGTTAATGACAGTTATGTATTTATCCATCCATTTGGAAACTTCAAAGGAACTCCAGAACACATAAAATATGAAAGTTGATGATACCATGAGATATTAGTTATTCAATCATAGTAAATAGGAACTTCTTTTAACAACTTGTCTTTTCCTGGGTTATCTGAAAGGAATTACAAAAGGTCAGTATTTTTTTCCATCCTTCTACATTGAAAGAGAACATTACTGCCAAGTTATAGCTCAGTTTAAGGCCCGGTGGCAGCCTATCCAGGCTCCAAGCTGAAAGCTGTCCTAAGCCTTTGGCTCAAACCCAGACCTTTGGCAAACCCCTCCCCTAATCTGGCTTAACTGGGGTGCTTTCTGGTGCTGCTCCCAAAATGAGTCCCCTGGTCTTTCTGAAAGTCTACTGATGACCCTTGTGACATTAACTAATTTATTTTTTTCCACTTAGCATATTAAATGTCAACCAAATGCCAGACAATGTGCTCAGCTTTGCCCATCGCCACTAATTCCTTTCCCATCCACCTTCACCCCCACCCCCCACCCATCACTGATACTGGTTGTCTTTTGTTCCAGGTTCTACAGCTGAAGGACTTGAGCCTCTCCACTCAGAGAAGTAGGTTAGATCCAACTTTGCTCAGTGTCTGCTGACACCGAGGACCACTCTCACGTGGTCCCTCCCCCTGAGGCCAGCCAAGACCGATTCCAGGCCAACAGTGAGTATTCAAAAGTTATCCCCTGGAGCCTGGGTTTTTCTTGAGCTCCTATCTATTCTGCCCTAGAGCACACAGAAATGCTGCAGCCCTGGGTGGATATGCTGTTTGGCGGTCATCGAGAAACTCTACGCAGCCATGTGGGTGGGACATAAATGTCTGAGGTTTTCAGTGACCCTCCTAAATTCTTGTACCCTCCAGCACAATCTAAAGGACCAAGAGCCAGTATAGGGGGGCCCAAGTCGAGCTCAGGTCATTTATATGGAACCCCATGTAAGTGCTCCCCGATATCCCCGCAGACAGCAGCGGAGAGTGGATCGCAGACTTAGTCCAGTATTCCTCCCCAAGGCAACGGCATAATAGTGCCCTCTAGTGACAACCGAACTGCCTGTTCCGAAGGCTGTAACGTGAACTCAGAGCCTGGTGAATCTCTCTTTTTGCCTCTGAAAATGAGATGGAGTAAATAATCTGATGCCTGAGTCGTACGTACCTGGTTGAAGCCATGTGCTCCCTTAATGAGCCAAAAGTTGGTGTCTTTCAGAGTTCATTAGGTCTTTCCTTCCTCTGCAACAGCCACTGGTGCTGTTTCATTTTTTAAACGGCTCTATTGAGATAAAATTTACGTATTGTAAAAGTTCACCCATTTTACATGAACAAGTCAGTGTTTTTCAGTATATTTACAGAGCTCTGCGACCATCACCACAGTCTCATTTTAGAGCAGTTCTATCACCCACCAAAGAAACCTCATGCCCATTCGCAGTCTCCATTCCCATCCCCAGCCCTCGACAACCGCTGATCTACTTTCTGTAGATCTCTAACGATTTGCCTGTTCTGGACATTTTACGTAAATATATTCATACAAGGTCTGGTCTTACATGTCTAGCTTCTTTCACTTAGCATAATGACGTTGAGGTTCGCACATGTTGCCGAATGCATCCGTACTTTGTTCTTTTTTTATGGGTGAACAGTGTTCCCCTGTATGGATGTACTACATTTTGTTTATCCATTCATCTCCTGGTGCTCTTTTAGACTAAAAATATTTATGAGCTGAGGCTTTAATGCAGTCGACACCCATGACTTTTAAGTTGATTCTGAAAAGTTCCAAAACTAGACGTTCAGAGAATTGCAAATATTAATGCTGTCTTTTTATGGGAAGGTAGTAAGTATACAAGAGCTTTCCAGACTCACTTTTGCCAGAAAGTTGTGGTGCCGTTTGAACCTGCAAAACCCTTTTACATTACTTGACAGGCAGCATGCCCCGTGGCCTCTGAGGCTCAGGAGTGTGAGTTTCTTTGAAAAAACTCTGACACAGTCTCTCGACCTGGTATTTCATGTGCCCCTTGTGTGGACACTTCTCAATTGTCTTCTGAGCATCACTCCCAGGCTAACACTAACAACTGGGTATTTTAGATCTCTGACGGGGAATCCCAGGGCCATACCCTGTCCATCCAAGCAGCCCCCCATCTGGGCAAGATGACAGCCCTTCTAGAAATACTCACCTATTCAATCTAGAAATTCCTACATTTTCTAACATATACTGGAATCCATATTATTCATTTTCATATTTTCATCACCTGAAAGTCCTAAAACCTAATATAACTGACTCTGACTCTTAAAAAATAAAGAGTTTTATATAATCCCTGGAAGCTCCCATAGCATTAAAATGGCTAAGAATTTAGTTCTTTCCATTCTGATAAAGCTCTACCTTGCACATCTAAGACAGGCCTCTTGCTCAGCATTGTAATCTTTTATCTCAAAGCAAGACCCCAGTTTCCTTGAGAGAGAAAATCCACTCTAATTCTTAATACTGTAGTTCCCTAACAGTATTGACTACACCAGTGACAATGAAATTGTCTGCCCATGGCAGGAAAAAAAGTGTAACGTGTTCAAAAGACACGATCGAGACAACGCTCAGTCATAATTCCACCGGCGATGTTTATTCTAAAGGCTTTAAAGCTTATATAAGCTAACAAATGACTACACTTTGTAGGGAAATACTTACTGAAAATTTAAGAACTGGATAATCATTCTTTCCTACTATTGATAAAGCTTTAGTTTGGATCTGAAACCAAAATATCAAACACCTGTACTGGGCTTTTTTCTGAATATTGAGATTCTCTAGTGTCAAATGAGTAAAGCGGACTCTAAGGAATAATATTTGAGTGGTTCATGTTTCATTTTTTTCATTTTCTAAAAACTGTGTTAAAACGAGAAACTGCCGTTCCCAAACGAGGTTCAGGGTAGCACCCACATTCATCACGGAACCAGCCAAGGCTCTGCCGTAGCTGTGGAATGTGGTGTCGGTGACACATCTAAAAGCAAGTTCGGTTGCCTTCGCTGCAAAGCAAGGAGGAAAAAGTCTGTCTCTGTCACTTTTGCTAGAACTTGTGAGAAGGAAGATTGATGGGTACAGTTTTAGGATGGCAAGAGACAGGGATTTCAAACACCGGGTTTACTCTCAAGTCAAACAAGGCCTGGATGGATGACATTGCTCAGCCCCTCACTGTATCTCAATGAACAGCTCGGGCGCCATAATGGAAAACTGCAGGGCAGCCCAGGTGGTGCGCGTGTTTCTTACGAGGGCAATAGCTATGACTGAAAATCTAATAGCAATCAAAAGCGAGTCCCGAGGGACAAATTCCCTTCCTTCAATGTTGCTGAACAATAGCGGCGGCACTTTGGATGCCTGAGAGCTGATGAATGGCCAAGGTTGCTGCAGTATTGTATAACTTTTCAAAGCCATTTCTGACATCAGAAAAATCGAGACATGTGTTCAGCAAGCCTAAAAATGGCAAAGGCTCTAAAATAGGCTCTAAAAAATAATTGAAAGCTGAGCAGCTGAATTGTAATATAATACTTAAAGAACAGTGAGCCTGCTGTTATCCAGTTTTGCAAGGCTCTGCAAAAACCCTAACCCTCCCTGCCTCCCCTTCCCATCACCTCTACCTCCAAAAACAAAAAAATAAGGTTATAAGGGAGAAGATCAGTGTGCATTCATAAATGGTCAACTTATGACAGACTCAGTTTCCTAACGATTTAATTAAATAATGAATAGTGATCAATTATAATGAAAACCACTACGCACTAACAGATTTTGAAAGTGACGTTATCTTATCTAATTCTCACTTTTAAAAACTATAAATTTATGTATTGTTAATAGTACAATTTTTAGCATTTTGCAAAATAGGAAATGGAGCCTCCAAATGGTTAAGTGATTTGTCCAAGTTTAATCAGTTAGCAAAGGACGGAATTGTAATTTAGGCCAAGATTTTGACTCCCTAATTGCTAAAGTTACTGGTATCCCATAGTTGTAAGTTAATTTTGCTGATTGAGCGTGTCTGATTCCCTAACCTCATAGTAGATGTTCAATCAATGCTTGTTTCCTTTTTTCCTCTCTTTGGTGAACCAAATCTTCCCCTCTCGTGTACATTGCTATTGGAGTTCACACTGCACTGAAGGTCTCTCTGAATGAACTTAAACTGGTGTTAGCAAAACAAACTATAATCTACATCCATTGGGAGCAGTTGCTCACTAATTCTGCTAAAGGATTAGAATTGTTTTATTTTAGAGAAATTCTGAGACTGAAGAATGACACCCATCCTCTCAAACTCATGACACAGAATGTTAGATAGAATGTTGGAGAATTTTCCAAGAAATGTCTTTTTAAGTGATAAAATATCTGAACCATAGAATCAAGAGCTAAGGGAAGGTGGGAAAAGATCTTTTAGTTTAGTTTCATGTCCACTGGGCACTACACAGTCTGCCATTTCTCCAACCTTTAATGATATGTTTGTTCTTATAATTGGCATAAATCAAATGCCTTTAAAAATTAAGTTCATTTCTCCATTGCCTTATATTTGAATTTCAGAGATGAGGTTCCAAAGAAAAAGTGGCTCTAAGACATAATAAAAATTGCATCTGAGGATTTAGCAAATGCCACATTTAAAGGAAAATGGTATTCATGTCCTGATGAAATATTGGTATGCTCAGTGTGTACATCCAGCAGGACAGGCCCGGGCTGAAAGCAGTGGAGCTGTAATGGAAGACTGACAGCTACCACTGGGCAGACCTCCTGTGAGCACGGGTCCATACACTGATCTCCCAGGTGTGCAGCCTGAACAGCTTACTTACAGTAATTTAGCTCTCGGAAACCTGGCTCGTACAAATCAAATTCACATAGGATTGACTGGTATTAGAAACCCACTTTAATAAGTTACAAGAAGAAACCTTGACTGCTGGAATTGCAGGTATCCGCAGCAGCCAAGCAGTGCCCTCCCTTCCCAGTGGGGACACCTGCTTGAGAGATCATCTGTACCACAGGCATTTGCTAGGGAAGTCAATCATAAATTGATAGCAAGCCAATATCTGCTAAAGGATTATTTAAGACAGCTGACAGTGGAACAGAAAGAATCCAATGGACTAGGGAAACAATCTATTATTTCCAGTTTTCAAAGTCACCAAATTATCAGAAAGCAAAGTGTTTGAACTATATTAGCTCAACATCCCCCACCATGGAAGATGCGGTCTTCTCTCTCCTAGATTCCAGTATTCACGTTCAGTGAATGAATGTTATGATGAAATAGTGCTTGAGTCTAGGATGTGCCAAGGAGGAGATAAAATTTGGACTCTGCATTTGAAAATTGCAAATGACTTCTTATGTTTCATTTAGTCAATATTTGTACAATAGATGCCATTAATCTCCTACTAGGTGTTAGGTGCTCTGCAAGATGCTAAAATCATACAGTTGAATAAGACACAGTCCCAATCCTGGGGGAATTCACAGTCTGTGAGGAAGTCACATACTTAAAATAGTGAACATAACTGACACTGGGGGTGTGCACAAAGGATGGAGCCATTAATTTAACCAGGGTGGAAAAAGAAAATGGTTCAGGAAGGTTTTACAGAGGAATTCACAAATAAACTAGAACTTCATGGATGCACAGAAATATATGGGTATTCCAGGCAAAAGAAAATACTATAAGTTTACTAGATAGAACAATTCTGGTTGAAAGCAGAGTAAATATCCAATACAAACTAGCTTGGAAAAAATGTGTATTAGCTTATACAATGAGAGTATCCATGGGGACATATGATGTTCACTGCATCACTGGTTTCTTTCTCTTCGTCTGTACTCCCATCCATACCGCCTTCATTTTCAGGGAGGCTGTCTCCACGTGATGAGAAAGAGAGCAAATAGCAATTTCAGGCTTACATACCCCTTTGCAGCCTATGATCCTAGAGGATATTAAGGAGCATCTTTCTCAACAAACCTCTGCAAAAGTACAGGAAAAAAACACTAGGTCTGGCTTGTACAGTATACCTATACCTAAAATAATTGCGATATTCCTTTTTGTTGAGATGCTCTTAACTGGTCAGTGGGGTGATGTGGACTGAAGAGGATTATTATGACATTAGAGTGAGAGATCCCCTATAGAAAGGAAAGCCAGAAAGGTAAATAATATGTGCCCACTACACTATAAAAACCTGAACACATACTGTGCTTTGAAACTCATAGGTGTGACTATAAGTGGATACAATTCAGAAAAAAATTGGTCAATAAAGTCAGGCAGTTCTAATGAAGTGTGATGCATCTGACAACATGATCTATAAATAGTTCACTAAAGAGGTTGGTGTTTATTCTAAATGTCAGCAGGAAGCCATTGCAACTTGTGATTTAAAATGTGCCTAGTATCTTGTAAATGACTTCATGTACATAAGTACATTGAATCCATAAAAATTCCTACAAAATAGGTACCATTATCGTCATGTAAAATATGGAGAAAAGAAGCTCAGAGGTTAAGTGATGTGTACAAGTCACAGGATTCATATATAGCTGATGAGGACTCAGGCCCTGATCATATTCCAAGACCCATACTCTAATCTCTCTCTCTCACTACACACGCACACACGCACGCACACACACACACACACACACACACACACACAGATGGGGAGCAGAGAGAGGGAGAGTAGTTTAGGTGAGTCTGCCAATGTGAAGTAGGGTGTTTTTAAAATGTCAGATGCAAAAAAAGGGAGCAGTCTTTACTGAGAAAAACAGAGTTAAAAATTCTTCAACAATGACCGAGGGATCTGCTCTATGACTATCTGAATGGCTTTGCCAGATTATATTTAGTGAGGGAGTGTGATTATTACAAGTTAATAAAGGAAATACCCTTCCTTAAGGGCAGCCAAACCCCTTTCTTTTGATCTACATCCAATAGTTCCAGATCCTGGTTCTGCATCTGGCATTTGGGTTTCAACAAGCTCCACGGGGGACACTGACACTCAGGCACACGTGGGGGTCCACAGTACCAACAATCTTGCAATTCCAATGCACCCACCCTGGTACAGTGATTTTTATTCCCAGGACAAAGGGCTGAAGTGCTTAATAAAAATGCCAGGCATTTTATGCTTAGAACAGAGGGTAGCTGCCCTCTCATTCACTAGAATTTATGGTCTCTTGGTTCAAAATGAGCAAAGCTAATTCCCTTCATCAGGTATTTGCCATCATTTTTTATTCCAAAGTTTATTTGAGAAGGTTTATCTGTCCTAGCCATTTTGAAAATTTTAGAATTGGAGCTGATTCATCTGCTGTGGCTTTAAATTTTCTTTGACTTTTAAAAAGCTGTTTTGCATCAATGTCTTTCTCAAGTTTTTATCTTTTTCCACCCTCTGTTAAAGATGTCTCTTCGCTGTTTATCTTTCCTTTAATAAATCAGAACTATTTCATTTTAAATGCTTTATGGTTACATTTGGAACCAACATTTATTTCCTTGTTCTGAGCACTTTCTCAGATAATCAGTCTTTGTTTGTGTCGTTGTGTGTTTTAAGCTTCAGAGATTCTAGCAGAAATGTCAGTGATAAACCAACCATCAGGAATGAATCTGTTAGGCATCGATACCTCGATGTACAGAAGTTTATCAGAAGCTTCCCCTAAAATCAGATTAAGAAGAGTAAAAGGATATGAATGCTGTGGGTATCTTAATGGAACCAACTCGAAAGGGAAGGAAGGAGAGTGCACAGAAAGGGAAGATTTGAAAGAAGGAAGATAAACATTATCTGTTCCATAGTTCCTTGGAATGTTTCCCTACTTGAGTTCCCTGATAATTCTGAGAAGAACACAGAATGGATGTTTTGATTTTTTTTACATGGAACTCTTTTCCAACAAAGGGCAAGTTTAAGAATATCTACTCAATATTTCCAAAGATCTCCATATATAAACAAAAGCGAATTAATAGTTTGGAGATCAAAGCACATAGAAAATGTTGTTTATCTCCCCTCTGTAAGTAAGTGCAGAATCATCACATGCAAAAATATTTATAATGGTAGTGTGTATTTCATTCATATCAAATATTAGTGGGAGTTTTGTGAGTATGGAGAAAGGACAACTGACTTCTATCTGTAGGAAAAGAAAGCAAATTTTGAGGATGGGAAGAAAAATTTAATTATCAAACATTTTCTTGAAGTTAATTTTCCTTGCTTTTCTCTTGGTGTGTAAGCTCTCTAACAGAGAGAAGATTTATGGACATGTTATTTTAATTAGTAGTCTGGAGGTAAATGTTCTGTGAAGAGTTGAGTGTGTGTCCTCACTTCGCAAAACTGCAAGGGGAACACATTGTGAAATATGTCACAAAAGCTTACTAATGCCATATGTTATATGTTCAGTGCTTTTTGTTTGGTACTTTTAATTGCTTAAATGTGGCCAGATGTGGGTTAACCATGATGCTAATAAAGCTCAGGTATCATGGCCCCTACCTTGGACAGGTGGTCCCAAGGCCCCAGGAGGGCCGCTAGTAATGGCATGTGGTCATATGTTTTTGCAAAATTTGTTAAGTAAGATATATTAATATTTGTTGCAATCTTTACAATCAGTTTCTCTCCACTCCAACTGAATTTCGTTCACACTTTCCCTTGTGCCAATTGATGGCGATACAGTCATAGGCATTTTTGAAATCCATTTAAGGGGGAGTAGAGTTGGAAGACATATTTATTTTGCATTTAGTGGGATATAGTGATGTGGTTCAGAGTCCCTTCTGTGTACAGTTAAATTATTGCCAAACACCACAGTGTAGGAATGGATTCCAGAAACATTCCTCTTGCCAGCTGTGAAGATTCACTATACCATGATGAGAAAGTAGAGGGCCAGAAGTTGAATCACAAACTGAAGGTATCCTTCAGATCTCAGTAACGCAATATGTGAACAATGGAAGAGAAATAAACTTTGAAATTTATGGAACCAGAAGCTAGTCTCTGGAAATTTCTTCCAAATATCACATATGTAAAATTATAAGTAGAGTATTTGTTCCTTAATAATTCCTAATTAAAAACAGAAGTTTTCTTTTCATGACTATATGAAATAATTAAACTTGAACACTTATAAATGTATCAGGTATCTTTATGGAAATCATGCCAAAAAAAATTTGTCAGAATTCTGGTGTTTATAAGGGGCAGATCTTCAACAGAAATACAAAACAGGGAGCATACATATATGGGAATTCGCATGTTTTATGAATACCCAGTATCACTAATTTTTTAAAAACTACATTTTGTTGTTTATACTAAAGTGTGAATTATTTGTCCAGCTGATCTACACAGAAAATATTTTAAAATTATTATCCCATAAAGAGATGATTTATTAAAGAGTATGTGGCCAACAGTTGTCAACAATAAAATTATTATGATGACAGATAATGAAGCAGTTAATGAATAAAACCACTGAATTATTTTCATAGATATTATGGTGTTTATATTTGTCAGCTTTAAAAAATTTTGTTGTTATATTCTTTCAATTTTAAATAGATATTAACTTTAATATATGATTTGTATTCATAATACTGTGTGTTTATTCTTACAGATGGACCCCAAGTTAGACAAGCTTCAGGTCCCTGGAAACCTGGATCCGCTTCTGTAAGCAACTTCTTCGAGGAATGAGGTCTCTGGAAATGGCACAGATAGTCTGGTATTATCAGGGTGAAATTTTTTTCCTTTCTAGAGAGCATGAGCAGTAGTGCTTGCTGCACAAATGTCAGAATGGTTAACTTTAGAAAAATCTGTTAATATAATTTAGCCCATTAATTGATTAAAGGAGAAAAATCACGTGATCATCTCAATAGAGCCAAAATATATTACATAAAATTTAATATCCAGGAGAGATAAAATTTATAGCAAACTAAGTATCAAAAGGATCATCCTTAACCTGATAAATGTTACCTATCAACAGGCTATAGCAATGATTGGACTTAAAGTGAAATATTAAAATCAATCACTTTAGTATCAGGAGCAGAGTGAAAGATCTCCACTATTACTGCCAACTAAAGCAAAAAGACGATAAAAAGCAATGAGAAGTAAAGGGATGGAGAAGAAAAAAATTCACAATCCATGGATTATATAATTGTCCTCCTCGTTTATTGAATGCAATCTATAGGAAAATTCTAGACATAATAAGCAAAATTGTTGCATTGAAGATACAAAAATTAATTATATTCCTATGCACTAGAAATAGTCATTAAAAAGTATAATAATTGTTTTTAAAAACACCATTTGTATTAGCACCAGAACCCATCACACAGCCAGAAATAAATCTATCAAAAAAGGTCCAAGACCTATATGGAGAAAATGAATAATATCTTTATTGAAGGCATAAAAATCCCCTAAGTAAATGGAGAGAGATACTTTTGGTCATGGATGAGAAGAATCAATTTCATAAAGGTGTCAATTCCCTCTAAATTAATCTATAAATTTAATGAATTCCTATCATAATCCCATCACCGTTTTTTATAGACTGTGACAAGCTGGTCTGAAAACGCATATGGAAAAGAATATAGCCAAGAATAGTTAAGTTAATTTCAAAGAAGAGTAAAGAAGAGGAATTTTCCCTATCAAATAGTAAGACTTATAAAGTTATAGTAATTAGGAGAATATTTATTCAGAGATAGACAAATTGACCTTTGAAACATAATAGAGAGTAGGATTCTGAGCCTCCCAAATATGAGGATTTTATGCTTGACAGAGGTAGCATTTCACAACTCATTGGGAAGATGGACTGTATAATAGATCGTGCTGAGACAGGATTCATACAGGAAAAATATCAATTTTTTATGTAGTTTATACCAGTAGTTCTCAAATAGGGCGATTTTGGCACCCAGTGGACATTTGGCAATATGTGCAGTCATTTTAAGTTGTGATACCTGGGAGGGGAAGATGGTATGGTGCGTCTAGTGGGTACAGGCCAGGGATGCTGGTGAACACTCTACGAGGCACAGGACAGCACCCTACCCACCCCCCAACAAAGAATTATGCAGCCCCAATGTCAACAGCGTCGCCACTGAGAAACCCAGCTCTAGATGGAATGGACTTCCCCCAGCTAGCCACAGGCTATTTCCCTCACTCCTCTTCAGATCTATTCAAATGTCACTTTCTCAATAAGACTGAGCTGAGCTCCTCTTATTTAAAAGTGATACCCGTATTCCTCCTTTTATGACGTTACTGATTCCTCTTACTCTGAACTCCTTTTCCATTACTCTGTAGCACTTACAATATTCTAACATTGAACAAAATGCACTTATTTTGTTTATTATTGTCTGCTAGAATATCTTTGTTTTGTCCACTGATACATTTCAAACACCCAGAATAGTGTTTAGCATATAGCAGGTAACAATAAATATTTGCTGACTAAATGGATAAACAATTCCAAATGCTAATTAATATGTAGTGTAGCAGGATCACTCATGCTGGTGGATAGGGTCATTCTGAAGACAAATTTGGGATTGTCAAATGCATTTAAAGATGTACATCCCAAAAAAGGTCATGTGAAAATGGCAGGTTGAATCACCACAGAATTCCTTTCCACCAACACCTAACCATATAAGCCAATAAAGTCAGCACCAAATAAAACAGTTATCAAGTTATTCTTGATGAATAACTCAAATCCATAAATGTCAGTGACATGTAACTAAAAAAAGAAGCAGGAGATTAAGAACAGAAGAGAACTGCAGCTTATCAGAGTTCCTAACCCTAACCACCTCCTAATCTGCATACCCTGATCTTTTTTTTTTTTTTTCATTTTCAGATGGGGATTCATGTCTGTGTGTATTTGTCTTCTAATTGAACAAATTTGGTTAAAAAAAAAGCGCTATTATCCAAGTGCACAAATCAAAAGAATCACATGGGGAATACACACTCACACGCGTATGTGCACGTGTGTGCGTTCATGTACAGGTTCGTGTGTGCATATGTATGTATATTTATATATTTATATCCTGATGCTCAACTTCAGACCTTTTGAACTAGAGTCTCCTGGTATGGGGCTCAAGAATCTGTGTGTGTGTGTGTGTGTGTGTGTGTGTGTGTGATTCTCCTTTTAAGTTTTTCTGCTGAGTCTGATAATCAGCTAAGTTTTACAACTATCCATCAAGAAGGTTTTCAAATGTGTCCCGAGAAGTCCTGGGTGAGAGTATCTGTGGAGATAGATGTCTTAGAAGTCATTTCTTGAGCCTTCTGGGAAATCAGATGGTTTTGTCTTTATATATTACATATATTTATATATTTTGTAAAAATATTGTTTTGAGAAAAAAGTAAGTTTCATTTAAAAGAAAAAAAAGGTAATCCGTTGAGCTGGAGAAACCTAGTAAACTGAGTGACTTTTAAAAATGTGTGCTAGATGCTGTGATGGGCCACTCAGATCTGCAGGACTGAGGAAATTTTCCTTCCCTCTCTTGAGAGGGCTTCCCGAAGATGACCCTCAGCTGCCATCCATCTTTGGTGATTGCCTCAGCTGAAGAAAACCGCCTGGTCCAAGGTCAGCCTTCTTCTAGGGAAAGCACATATCCAATGACTGATTTATGCAAGTGTAAAAAGTCCTGGTCTATTTCCCTTCAACTCAGGACAACTTTGAACATCCATCCCAGTCTCTAGAGCAAGCCCAATGGGACCAGCTGAGCCCTTCATTAGGACAGCATCACAGCTGCCTCTGCCCAGTCCTGCTCCCTTGCCCTCCTCACTGTTAAATCTGCAGAGCACTCCCTAATAAGCATCCTATTCGCCCATCTGCATCTCACAGACTGCTTCTGAGAAACCAGCCTGCAACACCAGGTGAACCTAGATCATATGATTACATGATGCATCATACTCTATCTTTGCCCAAGTGAGTGAACTGATTAAATGACTGACAAGCAGATAAAGGGAGGAAAAATGTACCACATGCCAAAATCAGATTGTTCTGCATTCGTAACAGATGGAAACTAACAGTCTGCCAGTTGTGAGTGAGTTAGCAAAATAGGAAGCTTGCAACACACACTGGCATGATGTTAAATGGATACATATTTGTAGTATTAGTTCAAGCTCATGCTTCTTCAGTCACTTGCTTAACCAGACACATTATTTGGAATCGCCATTTGTAAGAAGAGTTGGAGGAAGACAAGAGTGGGAAATTATTAAAGTATGAGAAATTTATCTATTGAAGAAAAGTCAAAGAAGTTGTTTTATTTTTTTCGATTTTTTTATTTTTAATTTCAAAATGTTAAGGGGGTGCAAATGTTTTCGATTACATGGATCACTTTTGTGTGCTTGAGTCCTGGCCATAGGTGTACCCATCACCCACATAGTGTTCATAGTACATATTAGGTAGAATTTTGCCCCTCTCCTCCTCCCCACTCTTCCCTGGTTGATTTCCACTGAGTTTTACTTTCTCTTCTGCACATGTGTGCTCATCAGTTAGTTCCAATTTAATATTGAGTACCTGTGGTGTTTGTTTTTCCATTTTTGAGATACTTCATTTAGGAGAATGGTCTCCAGTTACATCCAGATTGTTGCAAAAATATTAATTCGTCTTTTTTGTGGCTGATCAGTACTCTTTGGTGTATATATGCCATATTTTATGAATCCACTCATGAATTGATGGGCACTTGGGTTGATTCCACATCTTTGCAATTGCAAATTGTGTTGCAATAAACATTTGAGCGCAGATGGGTTTTTTTTGTTTATTTTTTGTTTTGTTTTTATTTCAGAATATTAAGGAGGTACGAACACTTTGGTTACATAGGTTGCCTTTGCACATCCTGAATCAGAGCTACAAGCCTAGCCCCCACACAGGGCACACCACAGCTGTTAGGTATAAATTTACCCTTCCCTTCCTCCCCACTCCCACCTGTCCCATACCTGATGAATGTTACTTCCATATGTGCACGTAAGTGTTGATCAATCAGTACCAATTCAGTGGTGAGAAGTAGAAGTTGTTTTAAAGATAGTAGCCCCTACCTCTGAGATCAATGGGAAGAATGAATTGAACCACACCCACTTTCCAATTTGTGAACAATTACTGTTCATGCAATTAATTTATTTTAGGAAAAACAATGACAAGCAAATAAATAACTTCAAATATATACACACTGATGTCAGAAAAAAAAAAAATGTGTACCAAAGTCTTGAAGATCATGTACCAGTAGCAGGATGGTGGTGAAGGGGACCCAGTTAGCACCATTCTGAGTAAGGACACGAGGCCATTGTGAGAAATGTTCCCTCCCAGTTCCTTTGTATTGTTCACATCTTCTGAGGCTGTAGGCTCTCTGAATTCTTTTTGATTTTGCAGATTTATAGTTGTTGCTACTGTTTTACTCTTAAGTAAACTCCTGTCTAGAGAAACTTCAATTAATGGTATAAGAAAGCATTCAGATGAAGAACCATTGAAAGAGGTGAAAAGATCGCTGTCAACATAATCAAAAGAACACAGTTAATGAAATATTTGACAGCTCTGCCAAAACTAAAGCATGTGTCAAGCCTGGAACCACTGACTATGAAGACAATTGTCCGTGTAAGAATGTCTATGACTGAGATGGTAGGGAATAAAAGAATAAACACTCTAGTTTTATTCCGTGGCTCAATTGATCACTAACTTTTGTTTCACTGTTTTAGGAATGCAGATTAGTATGCATTCATTGTTTACACATCTGTGTATTTACTGTTCCAATAAGTAAATGTGGAAAAAACAAACAAAAAACAACTTCAACATGACATTTTTTCAACCTTCCATAGCATTGATTCTGCTTATTATTTTACCTCTCATGAGAATATGTATTTTGATTTGAATGTTTTTCTAACTTCTTTCTACTTCTTATAAATCCAACTAACATGTGAATAAAAAGGCAAGCATGATACTGCAAGGAACTTAGTTCTCTGGAATTCAACATGTGTTAGTTACCTACCCAAACTTTCTCCAATGCCTAAAATGTGGCTTAGTACTATTAGAGGAACAATATTGCTTTGAGTTTTTAAATATAATCAAAATGCTTAGACTTACTCCAAACTTGAATAACTGCTAGAGATAAAATGAAAATGTTCTTCTCTCTTCAATAACTCTTTATTATAATAGGCTATTTAATAAAATAGGGAATGAATTATTTAACTGCCCACCATAAGAAATGAAAAAGACCTGTGAATTGGTGTTGAGGTTGAGAAGTACAATTAAAACTGTAAAATAAAATCTCCACTTTACCTAGATGGGTAATGGAGAAAGAAGACACATTGTCTAAGAATTTAATTAGACTAGAGTAATTTTAAAGCTTAGATTCACAAAAGGAGCCCCAAACTAAGCCTGTGTGACTGGCCTAGAAAAAGCTAACCTGCTATGTTTAAAAATACAGAAAGTGTTTGTTTTTATGTCTGAGAAGAAAGGAGGAGAGAAGAAAGGAGGAGAGAAAAAAGGATGAGAAGAGAGGCGGGGGTGCAGGGGGTGGGTAGGTAAACAGTTGACAAGAAACAGGATCAGGATTTGTAGAAATGGCTACAATACAAGAAAATGCAAAAGAGTATAATAATCAGTTTAAAATGTTCGTGTGGTTGTAAACCTCTCCTTATTCCCAAACTTTCAGTAAAGTAACCTACACCCACAAATGCCTTCTATGAGTGGTGTGTGTGTGTGTGTCTGTGTATATGCGTAACAAAGAAAAGGACTGAATTCTGCATGTGGATCTGTGTGAGCAAAGGCACATGCATGCAGTGGTGAACAGAAGCAGGAACTCAGATCAATGGTGGACTTGAGGAAAGAACTCTTCTGGGAATTTGCAGACTTCCTGGGAAGAGAATTGGACTTTGCACAAATCATAGAATGGGGCGGGGTGAGGGGGTTAGCTAGTCTAGAAAGATATTGCAAATTCATCCCAGCTGACACTTGAGGTTCATGTCTAAGCATGTACCGGTACTTTATACCATTTAACATTCAACAATACCAGTTCCTGCTAAATATAACTGGTATTTTCTAAGGACTTGATTTAACATCATTATGACTTTTTCCATGATTAGAAATTGTGAAAGATCAGAAATCTGAGTTATGCTGATTCAAACTTCTATTCAAGCATGTAAGGACACTTTTCTCCACCCCAGTCCTCTTCACAATAACAAGAGGCAGATACAACAACTATCTAGATACATCTTAATTAGGTTAAGCCTTTCACTCCAACGTTGTAACTTCCAAACTTGCCATTCGCATCAACCCATTAAGCAACTTTTGCACCGTTTCTCTACAAATCTCTTTTTCATGACAAACCCAAGTATTTAAGGAACAGCACGTGTTGTCACCAGTACAGTGAAATTCTCCCACAGTCTCCTCTAACCCGGAAAGAATCCCTATTGGAGGCTCCCCCCACGTCTGTGCCCCCAGTCTTTGCCCCTTCTTGGAGCACTCATTACTCAAGGAATATTTAATTGCTCTTTGCAAATACTCTTCAACTTTTAGAGATTTTATCATCTTATTTTCTGTTAATAGGAAGCAGTTCTTTTCCTTATCTTGCTGAAAAAGTTTCCTTTTAAGAAATCTTTTTAGAAAGGGGTTTACAGTTGTTCATCACAGAGTCAGATTGTTAAAACTGAGCAAAAGGTGGTAACTTACCTTCCACCTCCCTGCAGGTTTTCTGAATAAGGAAGTGACTAAAAAATGGTGGACAGAAAACACCAAAACTAGGATCCTTTTCATAAGCATTTGCAATGCATCTCATTTGTGTCTGCCTGCTATATTTGTGTCTGCTTTTTCTGGAACATACTTTTTGGTTCTTTCACATTGAAATAGCTTTATTATTGTTTTCCTCATGTCTGGGTTACAAAACATATGCTCATTTCAAGATGTAATTGAATATAAATAATTGAGAAATTTAAAGGAGTAACACATAATTACCATGTCTGTATTATTCGTCATCCAAACTGGGACATTTTTAGAGTGAAAGAGATGTTAAAAATTACTTTAGAACAATAGACTGTCCCAGGAGAATCATGACGTGTGGTCACCCTACTCTACCTTCAATTGGTGTATAACCCTCCAGAACTTACTCTATGAAAATATGCACTACTGATTGCTTATCGATTTTAAAAAATGAGATCATATTATACATCATTTTATAAGCTTATCTTTCTTTATTACATAAAATGGGTATATTTATTTCTACAATGAGTATAGAGATACATAATCATTTCAATGGCTAGAGTGGCTTCACTAGGTAAGTGCTACACAAATCTTAGTTATTCTTATTAGTTGTTGAAATTACGTTGTCACTATAGTACCCTTTTGATTAATAAATCAGAATTAATTTTTAAATTCTTATTAAGATATTACACTTTTGTTATTTATAAGCAATACTGTGATAAATATTTTTGCATCTACAAGTTTTTGCCCTTCCTTAAGAAAAATTCCCAGAAGAGAAATTTTGAAACTTAAAGTATGCAATTTTACATTTGGTGACACATTCACATATTGTTTTCTTAAAGGTAACAATATGCATGTCTGTTAGAAATGTAGGAGAGTGTCAATTTCCCTATAACCCCGATAAATTTGATCAGTCTTTTCAACCATTGCCAATTTAATTAATTTGTCAGAAATTTATTTTGGTGTAAGGATTAAAGTAGAAATTCAATTTTATCTTATTCAAATAATTAGCCATTTGTTCCAATACTGGTTACTTCTACTAATCTGACACTTCAATATTTATTATGTCCAAATCTCTAAAATATGTTTCAGCTTGTTTCTGGACTTTCTATTTTATTCCAGTGATCTGTTAACCCATCCTGGTATCACTCTCATGGTATATTAATTGCTGTAGTTTTAAAATAAATATAAATATATATAATTATTTTTATTTTTTATTTTTTTAAAGATAGGTGGTCTTGAACTTCTGGGCTCAAGCAATCCTTCTGCCTCAGCCTCCCTAGTAGCTGGGATTATAGGTATGGGCCATCCCACCTAGCTCTTAGAATATATTTGAACACTTTGATTGCTCATGTAATCCTCATATCAATCTTGTGAAATACTTTATTTTATTATTCCCAGAAGAGAGAACTGATGCAAAAAGGCAAAGAAACTTGTCCAAGCTCAAACAGCTAAAAAATGGCAGGTTGAATTTATTTCCAGGCAGTTTAATTCCAGGGCCCATGCTTTTCATTTGTAATTTACACTGTGTAAAGGAAACTTCTAGTAATCCTTAAGGAAGGATGATATTGAGCATATGTAGATTATTTTCCATTTAAGTTAAGAAAGTATTTTTTATTACATATTATTTCATAAATAGAGTCTTTTCCTCCCAGTTTTAGCACCTAGTGAAGTAATCATATAGATTTCACCCTTAATATGTTTAAAACACATCGAATGTGGTCATATTTTTTGATGGATAAATGTACTTTCTGAAGTTTCAGAACAGATTCAGGGTCAACTCTTAGATTATAATTTCTCATGTCATTATAAAACAGATGAAAACATATTGTTTTCATTTCTTTTGGATATATACCCAGAAGTAGAATTGCTGAAATCAGTATGTTGAGGAAACATCTGAACTCTCATGTTCATTGCAGCATTATTCACCATAACTAAGATATGAAATCAAACTGAGTATTCATCAGTGGATGGATGCATGAAGAAAATGTGGTATATATATATATATATATACACAGTGGAACACTATTCGGCCACAGCAAAAAAGGAAATTGGGTCATTTGTGACATCATGAATGGATATGGAGGACATCATGTTAAGTAAATAATAAGCCATGTACAGAAAGACAAATACTGCAAGATGTCATTTATGTGTAGAAACTAAAGAAGTTCAACTCATAGAGGCAGAGAGTAGAATGATGGTTACCAGGGGTTAGGGGTAAAGGGCAGGAATGGGAAGTAGTTGGTCAACAGAGACAAAATATCAGTGAGGAAGAATAAATTCAGGAGATGCAGATATTAAACCATCCACATATTGCCATATGATCTTTGACAAAGTATACAATATACCATGGAGAAAAGAATCCCTATTCAATAAACGGTGCTGGGAAAATTGGATAGACCCATGTGGAAGATTGAAACAGGATCCTTATCTCTCACCTCTCACAAAAATTAATTCAAGATGGATAAAAGACTTAAATCTAAGGCATGAATCTATAAGAATTCTAGAAGATAATATTGGGAAAAGCTCCTCTAGATATTGGCCTAGGCAAACAATTTATGAAGAAGATCCCAATAGCAACCACAGAAACAACAAAAATTAATAAATGGTACTTGATTAAATTAAAAGCTCTGCAAAGCCAAGGGAACAATCAACAAATCAAATAGACAACCCACAGAATGGAATAAAATATTTTCATGCTATACATCCAATAAACTAAAGGCTAATAACCAGAATCTACAAAGAACTCAAGCAAATCAGCCAGAAAAAAATGAAACAACCCCATTAAAAAGCAGGTAAAAGACATAGACAGAAGCTTTTCAAAAGAACATAGACTAATGGCCAACAAACATATGAAAAAATGTTCTACATCTCTAACTATCAGGGAAATGTATGTCAAAACAATAATGAGATATCACCTAACTCCAGTGAGAAAGGCTTTTATCAAAAAGTCATGAAATAACAGATGCTGGTGTGGATGCAGAGAGAAAGGAACACTTATACACTGTTGGTGGGACTACATACTACTGCAACCTCTATGGAAAATAGTATGGAGATTCCTCAAAGAATTAAAAATAGACCTACCATTTGATCTAGAAATCCTACTCCTGAATATTTACCCAAACGAAAAAAAGCCATTTTACCAAAAACATTCACACGTGAATGTTTATTACAGTACAATTCACAATCACAAAGATGTGAATCAACCCAAGTGCCTGTCAATTCATGAGTGGATCAAGAAAATGTGGTATATGTATACCATGGAGTACTACTCAGCCACAAAAAATTATGAATTAATACCTCTTGTAACAACCTGGAAGGAACTAGAGATCATTCTCCTAAGTGAAGTATCGCAAGAATGGAAAAACAAACATCACATATACTCACTATTAATTTGAAACTAACCTATCAGCACTTACGAGCGCATACAGAAGTAAAACTCTGTGGAAATCAAGCGGGTGGGAGAGGGGAGTAGGGGATGAGTGGAATCACACCTGATGGGTACCATGTACACTATCTGGGTGATGGGCACACTTATAACTTTGACTCAAGATGTACAAGATCAATCCACATAACCAAAACATTTGTACCCCTGTAATATTCTGAAATTAAAAAAAATCAAAACATCATTTTGTACAGCATAAATGTACACAATTTTTATTTGTCAATTAAAAATAAATAAACAGAGGGAGGAGCCAAGATGGCGGATGGGACAAGCCGCCAGTCAGAAGGTCTCTGCAAAAAAGATGAATTTTAGAAGAAAGAGAAAAAAAAAAAAAAAAACAAGCAGAGAAACATAGATCGGGTGAGGGTCAGAAGGAAGGGTGCCTGACACTACAGGAGATTCCACAGGAAGACGTTGCAGAGGAGAACTGGAAGGAGAAAGGTCCCAAGAGGCTTGGAGACCAGCGACAAGGGTAGGTGGAGCGGTTAACTTCCCCCTCCCTTGCATCTCCGACTGCGGGTGGCTCCTGAGCGGCTGGAGAGACCTGCCGACACCAGCCCAGAGACAGCTGCCGCCAGTGAGCAGTGGCCTCTTGCGGACAGGGCGCTGGGCTCCCAGCCCCTTCGAGGAACCTCCCTGCGCGCAGACCCGAGCCTAGGGGCAGACGCCGTAGTGCTCCATTCTCTCCTTACCCCTCCCTACCCGTGCGTGCCCAGAAAGACAATTTAGCCATCACACGGAGACATCTCCAAGGAACGAGACCTTTCCTTTTGGAGCCCTACAGCAGACTGAGGGGTACTCAGACTGCGAGTTCCCTACCCGCCAGCCCTCCCAGGTGCTACTTGCCTGGGGACTCCAGGAGAGTGGGGCAAATCCTGAGGTGGAGTGAAATCGATCCAGCTTGGGCACCCTGTAGGTGATTCAAGACCAGCACCTCTCCCTCTGGCAGGGTCAGGGATTGATCTCCAGGGTCCAGGTGTCAGGCCTGCAGACCAGACTCCGTACACCCAGGTCACAATCACACTGCCCTGGGGCACGGAGGAGAGATCTGTGAAAGAGCCTACTGAGGAGTGTGTGCCTTCAGGGGCAGATCAGCGTGCCTGACTGGCAACCCTACTCCTAAAAGAGGGCTGTGCACCCAGCTCAGGCTATGATCCTGGGTAGGGAACCTCCAAGCCCTCGTCACAGCCAGGGGAGATCCATCGGCCTGAGGCCCCGCTTGCCGGCAGAGGCCTGGGAGAGGACACAGAGAGGGGGAGAGTGGAGGAGAGTGAGACCTGCTCCAGAGTGCGGGTCTTGGACAGCCCCAGCCCCCAAGCTCAGACTTTCAGCTGAGTGGGCCCATTTCAGCCCCTCCCGACAGCTTTGCACAGAAACAAAGAGTAGACCTTTGAACCTACTAGCAGCAGTGGTGGAGCCTGAGGGCAGGCTTGCCCAACCCAGCCCCACCCAGGCTCACTCCTCCCACTGAGGGGGAGAATAAAGACACACCTGGAAACCCCACCCACCACCCGAGGCACAAGAGGGCCTCTCTAGAGGAATAAGAGCTAGCTACAGGACCCAAAAACAGCACTGCAGGTCGCTCCTCCCTGCAAGCGCCACCTACTGACAGGGAAGTCATCCTGCACACCCTTTTACTGCATCTACTGATTCATCATAAAGGGTGTGGTCGAATCTCACCCACAAACACCACCTACTGGCTCAGAGACTAAACAGGGCGTGTCATTATCAAAACAAAAATTTAAAGGAAAGAAGGAACAACTGATCCAGATG
>NW_012136192.1:4929825-4944083 GCF_000956105.1 Propithecus coquereli
ATAACATTTTTATTATTATGAGTAAAACCAAAATATAATAAATAATTTTATCCTATTGATAAAAAAATAACCAGGTGGAAACAAATACTGATCTCAGATGATTTAGGACCAAATGTCTGTAAGTAGACAGTTTGTTTATTGTTTACCTCCTTTGTATTTACCACCTTTCCTTAAAACAAGTGAATTGTCTATGTTCTTAGTCAATCTATTGGTATGCATAGTTCCTGGCACTGTCCCTACTTTATTTCCTTTATCTCGAATTATCCATGTAAAAATCTTTTGTACATTACAGTATCCTATTTGAGAGTGTTTTCCCGTGCTTTATTTTTAATTTAGCCTTTTAAAAGTGTTTTTCTTTTACCTATTCCCAGTAATGCACCCAAAGCTGCCTCTTTTATAGCATAGCTAGACATTTCTTGAAATACCAGACTGAAAGAAATGTTGCAGTGAGTTTTAAACACCTAGGATCTGTTAATAGACTCTATTGTAACTAAAGACTCTGACCCCTGGTGGACCAAGTAACCTTTTCTCCCCCTGAGAAATTTGGCTCAAGTATGTTTTGATTTTCTGTGAGGGGTTGAGGGTAAAGGCTTTAAAATACAAACCCAATTTCCTTAACTCAACAGTAAAGAAGAGCCTACACATATTGATAGTCATGAATGCTATTAGCAGAAGAGTTAAATGCCTTTGATTGATTACAAGTTAGAGCCAAAGTATCACTATGGAAGCTAGAAAACCTTAGAAAATCTATGTATTATTTATTAACAAGTAGTTATCAAATTTTTGCCCAGGGTCTAGAGTTTAAATAGTATATAAGCATTATGACATAGTATTTAGAAGCAAGGGTTCCTATAAATTAGTATTTCAAGAAGAGACTAATCATACAAATTAGTGTGAAAAACAATATTTAAGGAAAACAAGATTTTGAGCTCCTCTGATTTCTCACTTAAGATTTAAATATTATTAGTATAAATAGTTCAATGAGAAACAGTTTTTCTCTCAGCTACTTTCTAGCTTTATTCTAAGTACAAGCTTACATGAAATTCTGCTTGAGTATCTATTAAAAGAATAATGGGAAGATAGAAAGATCATTTTAAAAGATGCAGGTGAAAATTCAGAATCAGCTGTTTTAAAATTTATGAACAGCAGTAGTAATTTAACTTGTAATGGGAACAATTTTATTTCCATTTCCATGAATGCTAATGTTCATATTTCAGTTATTAGAATTAATCTGACTCAATTATATTTCATGGGCTTGGGTTCAGCTGTACTGATTGCTAACACCAACAAACATTAAGTACAGTTTTGTGATCTGTGACACTCTATGGCTATTTCCTTAACAAACAGGAAAGGGTTGACTGAATGTCCTTTTGGCCCAAAATGCAAAACCCATTAGGAATTAATGGTAAATGATATTCTAAAGATAACGTCATTCATTTATTCGACAAATATTGAGTCTATCCATAGAACCATGCTTAAGGAAGGGAAACTAATATTTATTGGGGACTTCAATATATGCCAAGAAGTGTTTAGCTTATTGCTAAACTTTTCTTATTTAATCTTCATGGCAACCATGTGAGAATAGGTATTATTAATACAATTCACAGATGAAAAAGTATAAATATATCAAGGTTAACATGCTCAAAGTCAAAGGATAAGCAGTGGCACTATCATTCATATCTTCAATCTCAGTTCTTTTCATTATATCATCTTCCTAGTCACTGAGTGGATTCCAAGAAGTATAAGATATTGTTTCTTCCTATTGTCAAAAGATTATGGCCTAATTGAAAAGACAAGATATGCAAATGGTCATTCATTCTACAAACATGTTTAAGTCTCTATAATGAATAGTGTTTTATACAGGTAGAAAAAAATACAGTTCAATAACAAATGCAATTTATATTCCTTGCATTGAAAAACTCATGAGTTAGGTTAGTTTGTTCATTTATGGGTGAAAAAAATTATTTATATTTTAAAAATCTAATTCAATAAAGTGTCCTCTTTTTCATAACTATAAACTGAAACTTGAAGTTTTCCAAGGGTGGCCACTTTCTGGTGCTTGCAAACTTAATCAGGGCATTGGATTTAACTTAAAACAAAAGAATTGTGCACAGAAGTGAAGTGGAAGCCTAATTCATGAATTTTCTAGTTTTATTATACTTTATGCAGTTTTGTACATATGTATGGCAATGAAATGCATTGTCTCTTAGGTTACCATAGCTCAAGTTCTTTTCCATAGGTCACTTGGGAATCAATAGTATATTCCTTGCGTCCAAAATGAAAGTCCCAATTTACATCCCTGAACCTGTTTCAATCCCAAGTTTTCCATCTCAGTAAATGGCAAGAGAAAAACTAGAAGTTGATCAATCTATCTCTAATTCCTTCCTTTTACTCTCCATGATTCTATCACTCATATAATTCATATAAAACCACTTTTTACATCCTGTATGTCTACAATATGTACCACAAATACATGTTTCTCTACATATTCACTCCCTCCACTATAATCTACCCACTACCACCCAACATCTGGTCTATGGTAATAACCACCAAACTCATCACTCTTCCTGCCCCACCCCATAGTTCTTCTACATGGGAGCCAAGGTGAGTCTTTTTTGTCTTTTAAATATAGCTCAGAAATTATTATTCTCTATTTTAACACTTAAAAAATTAAATTCATTAGTTGATTTCCAGGCTCTGAAATTCCATTGATCTTAGAATGAAATACAAATTCCTTATTCTACAAGAACTCAGAAAAACTATGTCTGTTTGCCTTTCATCTACATGACGTAGTTTAGTACATGGTAGCTATTTTTGGAGTAGGTAAATCAAATACCTAAACTAGCATAATTTCTTCTTCAACCAGCATCTTGTGTCCACATTATGTTCAACAGGTTGCTTTACATTGTTTTAGTTTTTGGATTTGCTAGTCTAGGCAAACCAATTAAGCAAGATTTGCATTTCATCATTTGTAGGGCTGAATTAGTCCTACTCATACCCTTAATGTAACAGGAAGAGGTCTAGCTTTGGAGTGAGACTTTAATTGGAATCTTGGTTTTCACCACACCCTAACTGAATGTAGTTAGTTATTTCACGTCTTTAAGTCTTAGTTTCTCAAACTGTAAACTGGGAATAATAAACATATATTTTACAAAAACGTTGTTTGGGTTAAAAGGAATTAAATCCCAAAACGGGAACTTAGAGTAGGGACACAAATGTTAGTTCCTTTTTTTTTCCTTACCTTGTAGCACACAGCTCAAACTAAACTTTTCTATAGCTTAGTAGTGGTTGTTTAATTTTATCTCCTAAACTATTCTTAATTTATTAATTTTATCAATTAACAATGCTTTCTTAAAGTGATCAACTGCTTTATCAATAATCTCACCTAAAACTATTTTTTAACACTTCCAGTTCTAAAGTTTCCTCCTTTTAATATGCTAGGAATAGCAGCATGATATTCCTAGCTAAGGTACAAACACCCCATGAAATCGGGCACAGTTGCTTACATCTTACATTTTAAGTAGCGCTGGGAGCTGGTACTGCAGCAATAGCAGGAGACTTCATCTTTGATTGTTTTGAGATAGATTGAGGCTGCAACTATATGCTCTTTAGCATTTTTTGTTTATTTCTTTAGCTTGAATATAACCATTTTCACACCTTAGTTCCAGAGACTGAAAATTCCATCCATCCTGAGAAGAAAGGAAAAATAACACCGTATTTCAAGGCAAGTTATACTCCTTAAGGAGTTGTTTTTAAAGTCTATTTTAATGCAATGATTTCTTTTGAAATGAGAGTTACTTGATACCAGAAATGATCAGTCAGATCATTGTCGGGTCCATGTGGACCTCACTTTGGAGCTTCCCAGTACGCTTTCCTTGACAGCTCTGCTCAGGGGTCTACTGCTATGTGACCACAGTCACATTTTGATAACCCTTAGAATGTTGAAGAATAATTTTATTCAAGAAGACCGAATGTTCAAAGATGATGGGATCAGAATACGATGTGGGTAGTCTTATAAAACTAAGAAACATTAATCCACTGAGAAAATGTCAGCCCCATTATCTTCTCTTCACACTTTTAGAGAGATAGACTCTGACTTGATATCATCAGGGTTTTCACCCATAATCCACCAGTTTTGCAAACGTCTCCTCGGTGAAAAACAAATGATGTATCAATTTTAATAGACCCTGAGTAAAGATTTTCATGTGGCGTTTTCAACGCCACATGAATTTTTATGAGAGAATGGTTAGATAGCCATTTTGAATATTAAGAATGCTCAGAGAACATTCTTACATAAGTCATAATAATGCCAGAAATTATGAAAGGTAGAAAGTTTAAAATAAAATCATCAGAGTACAAGCAAACGAGTGAGCAAAGAAATAATTTGTTGTCACATTTGTCCGATTACTTGTTTATTTACTTTGGATATTTTCACTGCATGCACAGAGGATAAAGATAAAAGCAAGATCAGAAACCAAAATGAGTAGAATAATTACAATATTTAAGCAACATGTTAATGTCTAGGCTCCCAAAGCAAAACAGGAGAGGAGGCTTTACATAAGAGCTTTATCAGATAGGCTTCCTTATCTGATAAAAGGAAGCTTATAATATCTTTAGAAGAAAGTTTTCCTGGCACTAAAGGCTAAAAAAGTTATCTCATTGATAAATTTTTTCTCTGACCAACACTTATCAAAATATGACAGTAAAGAACATGGGCTTAAGAACACACTTTTTGAGTTCAAAGACTCCAGTCTTGCTTCAAGACTCAGTTTCCACATCTGTAATATGGTGATAGCAACATATATCTCATAGGACTCTTATAAAGATTAGACAGAAATTAAATAAAATGTAATGTAAAATTTAAGAAAATATGTAATACAAATGGAAAGATCTTAGATTAGTGCTTGACACACAAAAAGCACTGTGTTATGATGATGATAATAATGATGATTACTGTTATCATTACTAGAGGATTTGTAATAAAAAAATCAAAAGTTTCCTGCCAAAACCCTCTCCTGTCCAATCCAGTTCCCAAGAGATTCCTATTTTTTAACTATTTTCATATTTAGTGATTCTGGTTGCTAATTTCATTGTGCCAAATAACATTCTAATATTTATTTGATTAATTAACTTACATCTTTTACCCCCACCTTCTTTTTCCCCATTCCTGTGTCACTATTCTCCTTCTTCCACTAAGCAACTCTGCAATTCTAAGAGGTACCTCTCCAAGAATCCATTACTTATTCATTCAAGCCAGACAGTACCCCTTGACTCTTAGGTTACGCATAATAAATCTTATTATGGTAACTGTCTTTAACCATTATACAAAAGCTGAAAAACAGGTTACCCAAAAATTTTGTATATTGACCTCATAAAAATAGTAATGACATAGTATCAAATCACTTTTCCTACAGAATTTCTGCAGTTCCTACACTAGTAATATTAAAAAATGCTTTGCTTTCTGATGATGTGATCTGATAGGAGAATTTTGTGAAAAATCAGAGGAATAGGTGAGTCCACCCAAATATTATTCAGTTTAACCATGCTTTTGACAGGAAACAAACCACATGTTGTTTAAGGTTATGGTGTAGACATTATGTCCTATTGATTGAAGAGAAATGTATATGCTCGAATTGCCAAGCTTTCAGGTGGAAGGTTTAACAGTCTGTATTAAGAAAGGAAAGCCTTGTTTTATGGCCTACCACATGATTTCTTGGCAACAAAAGCAAAAACAGACAAATGAGATTACATCAAACTAAAAAGCTTCTGCACAGCAAACGAAACAATTAACAGAGTGAAGACACAGACCACAGATTCGGAGAAAATATTTGCAAACCATACATCTGATAAGGGGCCGATGCCCAAAATATATGAGAAACTCAAATAATGCAAAGAAAATAAATAACCAGATTAAAAACTGGGCAAAATATCTGAACAAACATTTCTCAAAAGAAGAGATATGAATGACCAAGACATACACGAAAAAATACTAAACATCTTGAATCATCAGGGAAATGGAAATTAAAACCACAATGAGATATCATTTCACACCCATTTGAATAGCTTTTATCAAAAAGACAAATGACAAGTATTGGTAAGGATATGGAGAAGTTGGGGAGAGGAAAGATATGTTAATTAGCTTGATTGAATCTTTCTATGACATATACATAAATCAAAACATTACATTGTACCCAATAAATATACACAATTATTATTTGTCAATTAAAAATAATTTTTAAAAAAATAAGGGAAAGGACCTGAAGTATACTGATGTTTGCAACTTGCTTTGAAATACATGAAAAGTAAGATGGTTCAATAGATGGGCAAGTGGAAAGACAGAAGGATGGGTATGTGAAAATGCAAATGTAACAAAATGTTAACAATTATAGCATCTACATGATAGGGATACATGGGTGTTCACTATATAATTCTTTCAATTTTTCTATGTTTCACAATTTTTATAGTGAAATGTTGGAGAAAATGCATAGACACTCCTAATTTTCTTCTAAATTACATTAAAATGTAATTCTAAAATACATTTAAAAATACATTGAGGTGGTTTGAAAATGCAGAGCTACATTTTTCTCCAGAAAAGAAAAAATAGAACTTTAATCTGTTTAAAATCTAAATGTACACTCTGAGGCCCTAAAAGTCTATATTACAAAGCAGGAACGAAAAGTCTCTGTCCTATATATTTTTAAGGTAAATATCAATGGTTAACACATTTGATGGGTAAAACAAAATCCCCGTAAACAAAATCGCCATATGACTCCTACAGACCATACAGTTTTCAATGCCTTCTAGTAATTTCCTAGAATAATGAGTTAGCATTGAAATTTACTTCTCGCCAAAAAACTACATGTATTGACCTGTGAGTAGATTGTCTTAAGTTTATCTCTTAAAAGTGTCAGTAAATACCAATAACTTGAGATTTAGTTTAGTATTAAAGTATAAATATGTCTTAATCCAGATTGAGAGAATAGCATTCCAGGGAGAAAGCTTAAAGAAAAGCACAGAAATGTAGAAACACGAAGTGTGTTTAGCAGATGGCAAGCAGCCAAGTACGGCCAGAGTAGGAGGAGATAAAAGGAGAAATTTTAAAAATGAGTCTAAGAAGGTGAGAAAGGTCCCAATGAATAGTCATGATTTGTAATTTAGACTCTGTTCCACATGTAATAAGAAAGTATGAAAGCTTTTAAGAAAGAAGGTGAGACTAGATCTGTAGTTTAGAAAAGTAGCTATCCTAGCATAAAGGAGAATGGACTGGAGAGAGGATAACATTAAAGTCAGAAGATCAGATTAGCTAAAAGTTGTTCTTTTCTTTTTTACCTCTCATTATCCCACTTCACTTTTCTGGCTTCTTTCCTTCTATGTTTTTGGAAAAAGCACTGGTAACTATTTATTTGTGCAACTATGTGTGTGTGTGTGTTAGATTGATAGAGTCTCAAATATTAGTGTGCAACAAAATCCCCTAAGGAGCTTGTTAAAAATGCAGAATCCAGGGCCCCATTCCAGATCTTCGAACTACTGAAACAGCTCATTAGCTACACATTCTGAGCATCACTCACAAGCATATTACACAAAATGATGTTCCTATAAATGAAATTTTAGCAAGCATTCCATTTACCATTTCATAAGGGCAACATCTGTCCTGCCTTTGGCTTGAGGTTCACTGAATTTTTATGAAAAGTACAATTTGATATCTGATTTGAGCTATCTCAGGAGTTAGTGCTTGAAAGAGATTGCCTGAGGGACCACCACATATGCATTAACAATGACTTCATTATCAGAGTGAGTTGGCATTTAAAATCTTATTATAGGAGAGAAAACAAAGCCACTTGCCATTTCTTGTGAGTCCTTGCATTGAGAAACTCACACCTGAATTATTATGCTTTACATTGGGAAACTATAAGTCTAAGCAACTTGAGGACAGGGTGGTGTCCATGTTTACATGGACAGTAGCCTTAGTACCTAATGCTATTAATTTAATCATCGTTTTTAGAAGAGTCAGATGTACCTCCCTTAAACATTACTTATTCTCTCATCTGTCCATTTACTTATTCGTCAGTCAATACCCACGATATGATACTTATGTCTTGCAAGAGGACTGAGTAAGAACTAAAGTTACCGGGACATAAAACCTCAGATGATTGGGGCTTGCTGGAATGAGGCATGGGACGCTAACTTAGAAGAATCATTTAGTTTCTTGGAGGAACTTAACTTATCACAACACAATAAAAACATCTCCCACTGACAACCCCAACCCCAGGAAGTGGGAGAACCTTTTGCAGTTTTAGGAAATGCGACCAGGCTGTGTGATGATCAGGTACTTCCCAATAAGTGATTAACCCTCATCCACCGTGAGACAAAGAACGTAGTTAAAATGAAGAAATTATCCTGCAAGGATAAACATGCTCCAAAGATAATCCATTCATGGTGAGTAGACACCTTGGCAAAGTGAATGTAATTTCCTACAGGATCTCAGAAATGTGGTATGACAAATTAAAGATTGCCACAAATTCTTAGACACCCATCCTCTTGGACACTTCCCATCTAGGGATGTGATCTATGACTTCTCATCTCGAATCTGGGCAGGCCATGGGGTTGCTTAGACCAAGAAAAAGTGATGTTGTGCCAGATTTGGGGTCTGGGTCTTACAGGCATGTTCTACTGCCTATCTTTGGAACATTATTGGAATCCAGAGCCCTTAAGGGCAACGCTTACCCAGACGTTGCCTGTGCTGTTAAAAAAAAAAAAAAAAAGCCCAAGCCAGCTACATAAGAAAGAGGTCAGATAGGGAGAGAGAGAGAGAGCCCTGGCCAGGCCCTCCATTGTTCCAGCCCCAGCCATTTGAGTCATCTCAGCAGAAGCGAGTTTGGGGTAGTTTGTTCCATGGGAATAGAAAACCTACGGGGAAGCCCGCAATGGTGGCCACCAAGGAAAGGCCTTGAGAGATCAGGCAGAAAGTTCCCATAGCTGAACCATGAAGGAGGAAATCGTGTTCCAAGGGAGCTTCCTACCCTCAAGGAGACCACCAGGCCTGGGCAAGGAGCAACGGCAGTGGTGACCACTATGGCAAAAGACTGTGTCGCTCTCCCAAGAATTCTTGTTTCATCCAAGGGAAAGGAAAGTAACCTTGAAAGATGACTGTCATTGCACTGCCTGCTCACCTTAGTATGAGGATACTGAACTAGATTTAATTTAAACTAAATTAAAAATATTACATTTCACATCTGAGTGTGAGCAATTCTCACTTGTTAGAAATGGACTGAGTTGTCTTTGTCCATTCCTTAAAAGACAAACTTGGGAAAACCATTGAGACCCTCTGTTTCTTCTATAAAATGTGAAAAACTTCTGCCTTACCTAATTGGAGAGTTATTGTAGGATCAGTGAATAATGGACATGAAATCACTTTGAAAACTGTAAGTAACATACATGCACAATAAATAACTAAAACCACAATAACCACCTAATCACTATTATATGCTGCAATATGTTTTAAAACAAAGGATAAGGTAATCCCTTTGCCTCCTGCATATATAGTTATGTACACACACCCGTACATGGACACAGACACACACGCAGGCCCATATATGTGTGCTCCTCCTCCTTGGACATCTCTATACCTGAGCATAACCTTCCATAGATGTATGACAGCCCTGATTGATAAAATCATCTCAGAACTAAAGGGGACAAGAACAGGAAAGAGGAAAGGAAATTATGTATTTATTAGCAACATGCTGCATGCTGTTTATGCATTTCTACTTAACCCTCATTAAATCTAGTCATCTAGATGTTATTATTATCCTCTTTGTACAAATGAGGAAACTGAGGCATAAGTAGATTAGTTTACTTTGCCCAGAGTCATAGACTAAATAAGTGGTAGAGCCAAGTTTAAACTCCAGTATGTTTAATCTCCCCAAACTTGTGCTTTTTTATGCCTCATTGAATAACAATAATAATAATATTGTAGAACAAAAAAAGTTTTACTTTAAGCCTTGAAAATATTTTGTTTCCTGTCTGCGGCCACCCCGCCCTGACCGCGCTGGATCCCTTCTGCCCTCGAAAATATTTTGTTTCCTATAGCATGGCCAAGCCCAGTTATCTCAATGGCCCACGATATCACCATGACAACTGGTCCAATCCCAGGCAGCTTTCCTTTATGTGTTCCAAATTACCTTTGTGTCTGGGGTGCTCTAGGGCTTGCTGGTCTCATGAATTACACAGAGAGCCAAGCAGAGCAATGAGTAAACTAATTTCCGCTAGACGTCTGGTCTCATCAACTTATGATGTGCAGATCCAAATTTCTGAGTTCAGCCAAATGCAAGAAAAACCTGACAAGATTTGAATGAAGGAATGTGCAAGAAATGAGAGTTGAAAATAGAACAGAAGTCTCAGCATTCCATTAGACAAGACAAGGATTTGCTATTTTTCTGTCTTTTTCTCCCTCCTCATTCTTTCTACCAACAGAAACCCATCTTGGACTTCCAATTGTGCTGCCCCATGTGTGAATCCCCCAAGATTTAACTCTCAGCCTGCAGAACCACCCTTTCTGTGTACCCCAGGACGCCGTGAACAATTCAGCCATGTGATTCAGAGAAAGCCTCTCTCCATCAATTCCACAGGATGTATAGAAGTGTGAAAGAGAGAAAGTATTAAATCTGTAATAAAGAAATGAACTGCCAATGACTTTCTTAGGATGGTGGATCAATGAAACAGCCTATATTGTCCACTGAGTGACTAGAGTTGACATTGGTTGGATGAGTTTAAGTTGTTAAGTTTGAGAGAAGATGCTGAGGAGAACTGAAGAGCTATACTTAATAAGGAAAAAATATTGGGGATAATCTCTTCAGCAGAGAGGAAATGAAATGAGGAGATTTCATGATGTGACTCCTTTGCCATGACCTCCATAATCTCCAGCAAATCTCCTACTCTCACAAATGCTTCATGTAAATGTATTTCTCATAAAATTGATGCAAGGATTAAGTTTTGTTTCTGGGCTGATATGGAGCAAAACAGAATGTATATATATGAGTACTGGAGTGAGAAGTAGCAGGGACCAGGTATTAGAGTTCTCCAGAGAGACAGATCCAATAGGATATAGATAAAGACATAGACATAGATACACGATATAAATATAGATATATGACAAGGAATTTATTAAGGGAATTGGCTCACACAATTATGGAGCTTGAGAAGTCCTAAGATAGTCTGCATACTGGAAAGCCAGGGAAGCCAGTAGCGTGGCTCAGTACAAGTCTGATGGCCTCAAAACAAGGGAAGCCAATTGTGTAGCTCTCATTCTGAGGCTGAAGGCCTGAGAACCTGGAGTTCTGATGTCCAAGGGATGGGCCTGCCCACATTGGATGAAGCTGATCTTCCTCATTCAGTCCACTGATCCAAATGCCAATCTCTTCCAGAAACACTCTCACAGACATACTGGGAAATAATTTACCACCTACCGAGAATTCCCTTAATCCAGCCAAGTTGACTCTGAAAATTGACTGTCACAGACCATAAGAGCAGTTGCCTTCGAGAATTACTCTAAATACAGGCCAGGTCTTTAGACTTCTACCAAGCATGAAATCTGTTATTAGATCCAGTCTTAACTACATCTGTTAGGGGAAAGGATTCCTCCACATCACATATGGATTACATGTGAATATACTTGAGATGTCTCATCCATTCATCTTTTCATTCATCTGTCATTCATTCAATACCTACTGCAAAGACTATGCTAGACAAACTTAATGGAGAAATAAATAATTCATAGTTCAATGCTGCTCAAGCTTGTTTGCATTAAAATTACCTTGTGATTGTTAAAAATGCAGACTCTGGAGTTTTTTCTTCACCTCTCCAAATGATCTAATTTTTAAGTCTGGCGTGGGGCCAAAGAAATTTGATTCATGTTGTCTGTGTACTCTACTTTAAAAAAAATACAGGTCTAATTTTTCACTCAAGAAACTTATAGTAGGGAAGACAGACACATAAACAAAGATGATTATATTTAAGTATTATAGGTAGTGTGATTGTTATATGTTTTGGAACAGCAGGGGAACCAAAAGAGGGAATACCCATTTCTTCCCATGGGCAGGACTTAATGCGGGAGATGACACTAAGGCTGAGAGCAAAAACTGACTGGGATTTGATAAACGAGAGTGGGAAAGACTCTCTAAAGGGAGCACAACAGAGGAAGTATGGAACCATGAGTTGGTACAAAGAACTGCAAGAGGTGGAGAGTAGTTGAGTATGGGGCCAATAAGGAATGCAACAAAATATGCTGTAGAGATGAGCATGGGCAAGATCCAAAAAACTTTGTCAGCCATATGAGGAGTTGGGCAATAGAGGAGCCACTGGAAGAATTTGCAAAGAGTAGATAGGAGGGTAAAATATTTCGACTTTTATATTTTGAGGCTTAATATAGCTGCAAAGTAAAACACTGACAGTGAACTATGGGCAAGAGCCTGGGAAAGCTTATCCTGGTAGAATGTCTAAGTTAACAGATGCAACTCCTCAAAGACTAAAAAAAAACCTCTTGGTAAGCAATAAGAAAGCTGCAAGAGAGCACTGTCCCCCACTATGGCCCCAAGCATAGGAATGTATTTCTGCTGTGCAGATGGTATCACGGGGAGTAGGAAATAGTGAGTTTGTGAATGTCTTATGTGGACCAGGCTTCTCTTCTAGGCTTCTCCAGCACTCCCCTGTCCTTCTCCCAGAGCTTGAATTTCTACATCTGAAGGTTGAAATCCCTGAAAGAGATAAATAGTCTTTTGTTTTGTTTTGACCCCTTCTATCCTGTGTACCTTCACCATTTTGTATATTTGTAACCAGAGATTTATCACATTCTGGCCTTCAATGTGCAGATTTGCAAATTGAGTTCAGTATTTGTATAATGCCTAGAATACTGCAAGTCACATAGTTATCCCTGGTCCAAATTTATTGTCAAATCATGGCTAGAGTTATCCATATGGGGGAACTATAGTATTGGATAAAATTGGGTACTATAGCCATTTAGGTCAAAAGGGAGAATTGGTGATAAAGATGGTCATACTCCATTCATTCTTTAATTTGACTAAATACCAATTATTGGGCCTTCATTCAGGGTTGAATGGCAGTCCTGAGTCAATTTAATTTCCAAAATATTCCACTTGTGCTTTCACACCCAGAAATATCTACTTAAGTATGTACACGCACTTCTGTCTAAAGGTTGGTAGTATAACCCCCTTTAGATATAGATTTGGTAGAACATTTGAGATAATTGTCATTCTGAACAAATGTATGAAAATATCAGTCTTTGTAAATAAGTATTAATTCAGAAAATGATTGAACAAAACAATATTAAAGGCATTAAGGTAAATATTAATATTAGCTCCATCCTAAATAATATAAACAAGTAACATGCCATCACTCATTTGAAAGGAAAAATTTGCTTTTAAAAAAACAGGTGGAAAACATCTAATTCATTACAATGACATCGAACAGTGGAAATCTTGGATTTCAACCAAAGTCAGAAAATCTCACATCTCATCTTTCTTGAATAGAAATTCTTTAATAATTATTATTATAGTAATAAGTGCTAACATTTATTTATCACCCAGAGAGCTTCAGATTCTTGCCCACGATCCCACAGTAGCGAGCAGCAAAGCCAGGCTTCAAACTCAAGCCTATAATATTCTGATGTGCATACATGCAGTCATCTGCTTTGTCCTTAACTTTCCAGCTATAATGAATGTCCCATTGATACTTCAATATGCCTGCATATTAAGTTAATGGAGCCTGAACATTGGGACTAAATAGTGAGGAGCCCAAAATTTTAAAATTTGTCTTCAAACTATCAGTAAATGCAATCTCTTCTTTCCTGTACCTGTTTGAGCAGACTCCTATTGCCTTAGGATTACTATAAGGCGGTGCTGTGTACTGCTATCCAGAGTAGGCATAATAAGTCTTTAGGAGATTTTTGGGATTGAGAAACTCAAGCTGTCATTCAGGTATCAAACGACAGATTTGTTCTTTTACTTTAGAGTGTAAAGTATGATGTAGTTAATACAAATATAGGGAAAAACATCAGGATCACATTTTCCTGAAATCTGAATTACAGGCAAGAAGGGAAACATTGGACAAGAACAAGATGCACTAATTCCCTGGTGCCAAAATAAGTCTTCCCAACACTTCAAGAAGATTAAGTAGAAGGAGATACTATCAGCTTGTGGATATGCCAGCGTATTCCTCAGAATGACTCCCCTGTCCTCTGAAAAATG
>NW_012136192.1:4945386-4946772 GCF_000956105.1 Propithecus coquereli
GAAGAAGAGAAAAATTATTTACACAAGGAACTCAAAAGAACTCCCAATTGGGCAAAAATCACTCAAATCTTGGAGGCAGGAAACATTCCTAGAACAATGTTTTTATCCTGTTTCAGAATTCTTAAAAGGGAATTTGTTGGCTAAAACCTGTGTGCTCTTTCATAAATTTATCTAATAATGAGAGTAATAGCTGGATAACAAAATATAGAAAAAAATAACAGGTTAAAAACACAGGCTCAAGGACCAGACTTCCTGGATTCAAATCCCCAAACCAACTAATTATTTCATCACTTATTAGTTACACAGCCTTGGACAAAAGAGTAAATATCTATGAATCTCAGTCGTTTTATCTTTAAAGAGAGGTTAATAAGTTTACTTACCTTATTAAGTTGCTCTGACAATAGGATGAAATGAAGCTTGTAAGCCACACATTCCTTGACACAAATTGACTGACTGGTAAATGTTAGCTCTGATTGCTCATTATGAATTGAATATCTATCATGTGCTCTGAGCTACATTATAGCTAATCCTTACAAAATTTATTTTCCCATTAGACTGAACATCGTCTTTTTCTCAGGATGATGTAATGAATATACAATAGAGCTGTTATTCCAAATGCAGGTCTTCTACTATATAGCTGCCTTCAAAATAAGACGCTACTAACAAAAGCAATCAGGGAAAAAAATAACAAGAGCGTGATGATGCAACAAAACCTATACGCCTGAGATGAAATAAATTAGCCCTCATTTAGAGTATTCAATTTTTCATAGAGTGATGTTTTTCCTACTACAATTAAACTTCCATACTGATGAAATGATTCACATCATTGCTCTACATTTGGTTTATTGAATATAATAAATGGATGTAACACTCTTCTAAGAATTTTTTTATGAATCAGGAAAAAATAAGAAAACCAATGAGAATGTGCAAAAACTCAAATGTAGAGATTTAAGGGAAAATAATCTTGCTATGGAAAATAGAAACTTTCTTAAGTCATAAACTCCAACAGAAAAAAATAGGACACCATCATCACGTATTTCAAAAACAGGACTTTTTTAATTCTACAAAAAGCCATATATTTATTTTGATTAATAAGATGCTCAAAATTGGATAATACAGCCACACTTCACGGTGACTGTACAACAATGAATTCCAAATGGCAACGAATTTGTGATAAAACTCGGGACTGCATTCGATGTTTACCAAAAGAGTTCGTTATAATTAATGTCACTTCACTGAATGTCAAAGGAATTAATAATGATTAGCCTCTGATTATAAAGAGCTGCCTATCATAGTTATTGTTAACATTCAAAAACAACTTGCTTTATTAAAGCATTTGTTTTTGAATTGTCAACAGCAATCTGTAAATCAATGAGTTGCATTTTT
>NW_012136192.1:4951028-4952674 GCF_000956105.1 Propithecus coquereli
CCTTGTTTAAAAAAAGATTCCAAAACTAAAAATCCAAATATGGCAGTATAACTTCGAAGTAATTCTAACCGAAGCTCCAATCTTTTAACTGAAAGACTTTGAGGCTTCAGTTTCATTAACTTCATGGTAAATCCACCTCTGTATGTGTATGAACAACTAGATTCTATTTGCTAAACATTTATTTAAGACTTTATTATTTATGTTAGAAAATGAAATTGGCTTAAAATTCATCTTACTCATATTTTTCTTTGGTTTTAGTATCAAGGTTATACTATCATCATAAAATAAGTCAGACAGTTTTTCATCATTTTTGTTTGCTGGTTTCTAGAGCAATTTGAATAAGATAGAAGTTACCTATTCCTTGAATTTTACAGTCTGGAGCTGGTGCATTCATTAATTCAATTTTAACAACAGGCCTAGACACCAATGATGGGCAGAGGAGGCGGCAGGAGAAGGAGACAAGTACTAGGAAGGCCACCAAGTGTTGTTCTCCACCCTGGATTTAAGGAGTAATAAACCTGATATATTTTCTCCTTTTCCTTCCTCTTTGGTCTATTCAAATTGATTCAGGACTCAGAAAGGGAGAATGGGCATATCACTTATCAGAACCTGCACTCCTCAAAACCTCATTCTTAAGTTCTTGGGAGCATGACCCACACTCAGAATTCTGAACTGTGGGCATAATTTGAAAAACCTACACTAAATGCACTAAATGCTGAAACTTCCAAACTTCCTCCACCAGACAGCCTGTCAGCCAAATATTTACTGAGCACCTACAAAGTGTACATGAACTCTCAAGACAGTTATTGAAGTGCAAATACTATCCCTGCCATGGGAAACTAAATCAAACCTGAGAATGAAGACTGTCTTCTGTCCCTGGTTTTATGATATCACTAGAATACTTACAACACCCCAGTCATGGACTAATAAATGATTCCCCATGGAAGAACAACCCAGACAAATACATATTAATAATTCCACTATTAATGCCAAAATTATTTCATGAAATAGTTTGTTAGAAATATGCATAAACTGTTTACTGCTGTATTTTCTAATTTGAAGCAATATCCTGAGGATGTCCCTTTGTTTCTGGGCTCTGAATCCATGTTATAGTTTTTTAAAAGACCTTACATGCCAAGATCCTATTGAACCATAGACAGCAGCCAATGACAGTATCTGCTTCTTGAGAGCCTGAACTGAGCCAGGCAAAGGCTGACTGAGTAGGCAATGCTGGGCTCCACAGTTGCGAAGTCACATAGAGTTAGGAACAAAGTCAGGCTCGTGATAAGCTATTGCCTATGCAAGTCACAATTCTGGGGGGAAAGAATGAAGAGTCTCACTGAGAAAAACATTCACAAACAAAATCATGACACATTTAGGAAGAGGTGGAGATTAAAAAAAAAAAAAGAAGAAGAAGAAACTGTTAGCATAGATTGGGAAAAAAAGCTAAGCAAGGTTGCCTGAAAACTCTTGAGTCCCACGGAGTTCTATATTCTACATTTGATTCTATGGAATTGCCCAACATTCTTACAACATTGCCTTTCTATTGGGCATTATTGAGTGGATTCCTTATCTTTGCTACCAAACAATCCCCAAATAAGAATTAGCAATATTCATTTGAAATATAAGTAATAAATATTACATTA
>NW_012136192.1:4952724-4954420 GCF_000956105.1 Propithecus coquereli
ATACATTTAAGAATGGGAAAAATGTAACAGACACCCATATTTCCAGAACCTGATTTAACAATTTATCAGAACTATATTAAGGAAATAACACTTAATAGAAATAATCTCACCCCTGGCCCCTTTTCTGCAGAAGTAAACATCATCTCAAAATGGGTAAGTACTCTATATGCACATGATTTTAACACTTTCACTATATATACATGATGAATCCCTAAACTGTATTTTGTGAGTTTTTTTGAAAAAAATATAAACACAGTATGACACTGTTCAGTGTTCTATTTTATTTTTTGGCCATTCAACATGGTTTTTATATTTATTCCTGGCACATGTTTATTTTGTCGATTATTTTAACTGTTACATGGAATTTCATTGAATAAAAATGATGCAATTTACATATTTATTTTCCTATTGACTTTCTGGGTTGTTGTTAAATCCTCAACATTCCAAGCAATTCTAGTGAACACGTTTGTACATGCCTCTTTGAGTACATGGGAAAGGGTTTCTGCCAAACACACACCTGCGGTGTCATAGACACGCACAGCTTTCACTTGATCTAATGGGTGCCCTCCCACACGGCTGCACCAATTTCCCGTTCCATCAACAATAAGCGATACTTTGTCTTTTATTGCATCCTCTCCTTCAGTTGATCTCAGTAAAATTTTCATGTTGTCCTGTCTGGTGAGTGTGAAGCATTATCTCATTGGTGTTTAATTTGCATTTTCCTAATTGCTAGTGTTGTTGAGCATCTTTTCACACACTAGTTAGCAATTCAGTTCATGTTTTCTCCTCTTAATTGCCCATTTATTTTTAAATTCATGTAGCTTATTGATTTGGCAGAGGTTCTCTATATAGCCTGCGTGTGAATTGTAGTATTGTTCTTATTTACTTACAAGCAGAAGAGTATACTCAAGCCAGTTTAAACAGAAAAATTATATATTAAAAGGACATTGGATAACTAACAGAATTTCTGGAGGGACTGGAGAGGCAGACTTGGAGGCCTTGCGGTTCTCCTAAATCACACTGCAGGATTTTCCCGGCAAAGATCTCACTGCTGCACAGGGGGGCCCAAACGCTGCACGGACCACTAAAAAACCTGGAGCCTGAAGGCTGGAAACACTACTTGCTGTCTCCCAAAGCCAGAGCTTCTGTTCCCGTTCAAAGTCTTGGCCAAGTGCATCTGATCATTGAAAGGTAGGCCCCCACCTATGCCCAAACTGGTTTCCGCCTTGGGAAGGCACAACTCACGTAATGGGGAATTCCCCCAATATCAGGAAAGGTGTGTAAAACATGTAGGGCATGGTTAACATCCACCTCACTAATCATTTGTTGCCTATAAGTGATGCAAATATCTATTTCTTGTCAGTGGTTCATCTTTTAACTCTTTTTTGTTGCATCTTATTATATAGAAATGTTTTTACATTATGATTCTGTCAGATTTATCAATCTTTTTCTTCATGCCTATTTTGTTGTGATTTATTTTACCCAATTATGCCAGCACCATTTGTAGATCATCCCCTGATTTTCTCACTGATTTATGCAGCTGTATATCTCATATATCAGTATCCCCTATCCACAAAGGTCTCTGGAATTTTCACTGTTGTCTGCTAGTGTACTTAGCTAATTTTGCACTAGTACCACGTGGTTTTAATGCCAGAGTTTTATAATGTCTTACAGAGTGAATGCCACTTTCTCATTA
>NW_012136192.1:4954470-4957314 GCF_000956105.1 Propithecus coquereli
TTGGATTCCTTCCTTAACCTATTGAATCAGAATGGCTGGGTTTAGGGGCCAAGAATTCATGTTTTAACAAATTCTCCAGGTAATTTTGTTGCTCATTCAAACTTGAGAGGCAGGTAAACTCACTAAGGAATAGAAAGCAAAATTCATGAAGATAGGATTTGAGCTGGACTTTCTCAGGGTCAGGGACAGGATTTTTCTGTATTCTCTTAGATATTCAGATATTATTCTTGCTATATTTTTTATTTTAAACATTTAAAAATCTTTTACAAGGCAAGCCACAAATAAGCTAATTGTTCCCTTCTTATGCATGGTCTGTTAGAAAGATCATTGAAAACATTCCTGGTGGGCTGGTAAATGGGTGATTAGTATTTGCAAGACTGATCTATATCGTGTTTGGCTTTTCTCAAAAAAAAAAAAAAAAGTATTTAGTTCTTAGTGTTATCCATGTTCACCCTGAAGACTGAATAGTAGATCTGGAAAAGAATATTCCTGGATCTGGAGCTCAGGATAGGGAAGATTTTGGTGGTCATTGGAGCTCATCCTAGGAAACCTCTAAATTCCCTCATTAGTATTCACCGTACCTGGTAAGCAGTACTTCTAAGCACAGACTTTAAATCAAAAGCTTTGCTCAAAATTCTCATCTCTTTGCAAATCACAATGAATATCAATGATGGAAAAAAATTACAGCATAGAAGATTGTAAATGGGCCTCAGAAATCATCTGGTCCAACTCTATCACTTTACAAATGAGAAACGTGAGGTATAGAGAGATTCATTGGTGTGCCCATGGTCACTTGGGGAATCAGAGGCAGAGCTGGCACTAGATTCTGGGTTTCCTGCCTCCTGGGATAGCTGTGGATATTTAAATCAGGCCCTCAAGTATCCCTTGCAGTTTATCACATACAAAATAGCAGTATTTTTATAGGAAAGAAGCTCTAGAAGTCTGTACATCATTGTAAGGCTGCATGGGAAATATGCAAGATAATGCTGACAATAAGGAAGGCAGAAACACTAGTGAATTAACTAACGTATGTGGAATAAACTGAAATAGCACAGAAGGATGCTGTTTGTCAATATCCTGAATAATTTTGCTGTGATTCAACTCATACATTAGGTGGAGATAGTGTAAGTTTTTAATGAAATGACAATTATAGGACATTTTATAGGAATGTACCAAAGAGAAGGCTGGGAGCCAAAGGGCAGAGGACATCATGGAAACTTATGGGCACAGTAAGTAACTACCCACAGAGAATTCAAAGGAAGAGAGAAATGTGGCAACTGTCCGCAAAGTGGACTTGATTCTTGACACTCCCACTGGACAATCAAGAATTCATTGATGGGAAGCTGCCAGTTGAAGAAAAAACATGTAAGCAGCCTGCAATAATGGTATCAATCATCAAATACTGGAGGCTCGTAATCAAACATGATTAAAGTAAAAATAACCAAGAGAGCAGCTGAATATGTTCAGGGGAGATCTAAATCTTCAGGAAAATTATAATGTACAGACTCCAAATTCTGCAGGTAGGTAAGATGAATTGGTTTTGGAGATAGAACTTGCCCAGAAATCATCATTGTTAATGTATACGTGTGTGTGTGTTCCATATACTTAACATTAAATAAATATGATATGTAATATTTTGAGTTAATTACATGTCTCAATACAGGTTTATGGTAAGAGTATCTACACTATATTGAAGATTTTTTGGAGTCCTATAAAAAGTTTATATGCTACTGACAATAGATGAAGAAAACAAAAACCTGGTTGAATTCATGAAAATGTCCATGGGAAGATGAGCTACAGAAATAAATTATTATTTCTTGTGTATTATCATTGTGTTTTTCTTAATCTTGCCACATTTTCATTTTTTTTAGAACTGACTATATGTCTATTACTAGGTGCTGTAAGATATTACAAGAAAAATAGGACACAAATGAGCACACGGAGTTGAGTTTTGAAATCATAAGAAAACTGAATTAAGGGTATGTATGCTAACTTAGGAGAAAAGTCTAGTATGAAACTAGGAAAACCAATGGAGTGCTGAACTAAGCACAGGAACAAAGAGGTTAGCGTGAACTGAAATAAATACAGAAAGCTTCATAGAAGAAGAGGAATAGAAGTTGGATTTTAAAGGGTAAACAGAATTTGGATCAATGAATAAATGAATTCATGCATTTTGTGCTAGGAAAAGATCACTGAGGCAAGAAATGGCTTGACTTATAGGTATGGAAGGTGGTGGTTAAAGAAGATTATAAGGGGAATATCCTGTACTGATTAAAATGCATGTTGGAGAGCAACAGATCAAGTCATCAGATGGTATTGTACCAGATTATGCAAGGCTCTGAGATTCCTTGAGTGTTGGGACTTAATGCTGAGAAAAATAGGAAGTCACTTAACCAGGGGAGAGATATGAAGGAAACATTGCTTTAGGAAGATAATTTCAGAAGAATGATATAGGAAAAACAGAGATGGAAAATGATATAATGAGATGTTTGAAGTAATATAGGCTGCAGTTTATGAATGTCTAGTCTGAAGTAATTAGATTAGGTTATTAAGATTAGTATAATATCAATACAGTCATTCATTGCTTAATAATGGGGATATGTTCTGAGAAATGCTTCTTTAGGTGATTCTGTTGTTGTGTGAACATTATAGGATACATTTACACAAACCTAGATGGTGTAGCCCACTATGCACCTAGGCTATATGGTGGAGCCTATTGCTCCTAGACTACAAACCTGTACAACATTGTACTGTGTTGAACACCATAGGCAACTGGAACACAATAGTAAGTATTTGCATATGTAAGCACAGAAAAGGTACAGTAAAAATATAGTATTATAGTCT
>NW_012136192.1:4961014-4962529 GCF_000956105.1 Propithecus coquereli
CTTTGCTTCCAATAACCAGCTTTCTACTCTCTGTGCCTATATATTTGATGTTTTTAGATCCCATGTGTAAATGAGATCATACATTATTTTTCTTTTCTTTCTGTGTTGGACTCATTTCTCTTAGCATAATGTCCTCCAGGTTCATCCAGTTTGTTTCAAATGACAGAATTTCCTTTTTTTAAAGGCAGAATAATATTCCATAATATGCACACACACACATACATAAACATACATAAATTTCCTTAACTCTTCATCCATTTATAGAAACTTGGGTTGTTTCCATGTCTTGGCTATTGTGAATAATGCTACAATGAACACAGGAATGCAGATTCTGATTTCATTCCCTTTAGATATATACCCAGCAAAGGGATTGCTAGGTCATATGATAATTCTATTTTTAATTTTTTGGGAAACCTCCATACTATTTTCCATAGCAGCTGCACCAATTTACGTTCCCATCAAAATGTATGAGGGTTGCCATTTATCCACACCCTACCCGATACTTATCTCTTGTCTTTTTGATAATTACCATTCTAACAGGTGTGAAGTGATAACTAATTGCAGTTTTGATTTGCATTTTCCTGGTGATTAGTGATGTTGAGCACCTTTTCGTATAACTGTTGACCATTTTTATGTCTTCATTGGAAAAAAAGTAGGCCTTTGCTCATTTTTTAATTGGGTTTTTACTTATTTTTGCTATTAAGTTGTGTGAGTTCCTTATATATTTTGGATATTAACCCCTTATGAGATATATGGCTTGCAAATATTTTCTCCCAATTTGTAGACTATCTTTTTATTTTGCTGATGTTATTTTACTCACTTTGAGACTTCATGGCATAGGTTGGCTCACATGGTGCCTTCTAACTTCAGCTGTCTTCCTGTCAAATTTCTTTCCAGCACACACTACCTGAAAATGACTTAGTTGCCGTCTAATCATTGTATTCTCTCATCTATCCAGGAGCAGATTGGTAAATTTATTTTCATTTATCATTTTCTAATTTCACCAATGTGGAAGGGCATCTTATCTTATGCTGGACGAAGCTAAACAAATCCATTCATTTAAATCCTAGACTTTGCCACATTTAAGATGTCTTTGAGAGACTTACTGTAATCATGTTTTTGTTCTTATCATTCTTGGGCAAATCACATTTCCAGGACTCTGGCCAACTCTTCAACCTTGTCAAAGACCCTACACTGATTCTGCTTCTCCTCTCTGTTTTGTTTTAGATAAGGTTTCTGTTCCACGCATCTGAGGAGAAACAAAGCCTACTGTGTGGGTGGCAGTTTCCAATAAAACAGAAACCTGATTTCACCTGGATAGTTGATATTTTTATTGGAATTTTATTGTTCAAGTTCAAGCGAATTTTAATGACTGCCTTACACGTGTCAAGGACTGCCTCTGAAAGATCATTGACGTTAAAGTTTGTTTGCTTAATTTTAATGCCATACATAATTATATTCCTCTAGTCATAAAATTTTATACCTCCCCTGTATGTTCATTTATAAATAGTCCTG
>NW_012136192.1:4962579-4963771 GCF_000956105.1 Propithecus coquereli
ATTATTCTTTTAAACTTAGCCTTAGCTTGTCTTTTTATGTCTTATAATCCATCGTTGTCTTGGAAAGAGTTCTTTTCCCATTCTGGAAATAAGCATGGGAAGTTTGTAAGACTAAGAGGCTATTATTTCAACATAAAGTACAGGGCATATCCTGAAAGCTATGTTCGAACATGCACTGGATCTCTGTTATTTGTTCTATCTGCAATAACTAGCATGTGGAAGGCTGTTGGTAAAAATGGGTTGAAACAATGAATGTATGTATGAGTGAATAAAATGAATGAATGAGGTCAAGTTGACTGGCATTATGGTGCTCTTGTTGAGAAATTAGGTTTAAGAGTCAGGCACACCTGAGCTCAAATCCCAGCTCTGATTAATTTGAGTAAATTTTAATATTCCATTAACCCATATCTTCCACAAAGAGCTTATTTTGTGAGGTTGATTACATTAATGTACACAATTTGACTTGGTGCGTGGTACAACATAAACATTCAATAAATGTTAGCTACCATCATTACTAAATAGTGGGATGACATCTAATTCTAGAATTTTATTGAACTCTAGCTCATGGGTTATGGGACTACAAAACAAATTAATATGTCCACCCTAACTCTCCAAAAGATACCTAATACATAGTTGGAACTATATATTACTTACAATGCTTGAACAGAAAGCAAATGTCATATAAAAGAATTCTAAGAGACACATCTAAGCCAAGATGTTCTTTCGAAAAATTTTATTGTATTTAGTTAAGGTGTAAAACATGATGTTTTCATATACATATGCAGAGTGAAATGATTTCTGTAGTCAAGCAAATTAACATATCCATCACCTCACAGTCAACTGTTTTGTGTGTGCATGTGAGTGTGTGTGTGGTAAGAATACTGAAAATCTACTCTTGGCAAATTATCAGTGTATAATACAATACAAGAGGACTTCAAAAAGTTCACGGGATGTGCACATTATGAAAAAATTATGCATGGATTTCAAAGATTTTTGCATCAAAATAAACTCATACTAACACGTCTAAACAAGATCTAGTTCAAGGCACTAAAAAGGATAAGATATATATCTGAGAAAAGCCCCTAACAGAGTAAGGTGAATTTTGCTAAAATTGAAGCAAGAACAAACCTCAAATTTATGGTGAAGCTTGGGTGGAAGAATGGTGAAATCACTGATGCTGTATGAAAAGTTT
>NW_012136192.1:4967071-4969302 GCF_000956105.1 Propithecus coquereli
TGAACTTCCTTCATTATGCAGGCAGTGACATCTCAGAAGGGTCTTATATAGCATAAAAATAGAATGGGGCACAGAAAAGGGATCATACTAGTATCGGAAAGAAAATTTCAGACAGGAGCAGAAGAGAAGCTACGTGTAGTAGATTAAAGTTGGCCACAAATTCTTTGCCTCTCCTCCCTTAAGAGGTAGAGTCTTTTTCACTGCCCTTCAGTCTGGGCTGGCCTATGACTTGCTTTGAGTGAACGAATGTGGCAAAAATGCTGATCTGGGACTTTTGGCCCCCAGCCTTGAGCAGATTTGGAGCTTCCTTTTTCCTTCTCTGGGAAGCCAGCTGCCATGCTTTAAAAATGTTTTAGTTAGTCCAGTAGTTCTCAATCAGGGGCATATTTGCCTTAAGGAACATATGGTGATGTCTGGAAACATTGTGATTGTCACAACTTGCAGGGGGGGCTTGCCATGCTTCTAGTGGGTAGAGGACAGGAATTCTGCCCAGCATCCTACAATGCACAAGATAGCCCTCTGCTGGCCTAGCCCACAAAGAATGATCTAGCCTAAAATGTCAAAAGTGCAGAAATTGAGAAACCCTGACGTGGACTATGAATAATGAGAGAATTACCATATGACGAGAAACAGGCCATATAGAGCACCACTGAGACATCAGACATGTAAGTTGAAAACTTGCTGGACCTGCTAGCCTAGCCCAGGTGTTGGCTAAATGCAGTTGAATGAGTGAATTATCCCAGCTGACACAACTTGAAGCAGAAGAATCATCCAACTGAACCCTAACCAAATTCCCATACACAATAATACACAACTGAAACACTATCCTTTTAGCCATATTTGGATGTACTGATTTATTTGTCAAAAAGAGTTTACATTGAAATGCAACTGTACAGTACCTCCAAACTGTGGCCCATTAAGATGCCTAAATTACTAACATCATCAGAGTTTATAGTACTCTCCTGGATTTGGGCTCATTCCTTCCCATCAAGATGTTTGTTTTCTGTATGAAATCCCAAACAACCGCGTGACCCTGATGGCTGTCTTATTGATTAAAATTTCGAATTCTTCTTCAAATGGGTTGTTCCTGAGACATATATCAGGCATATTTTTTTGAGCAGTTGATTTTTCAACTCAGGTCCAGGCTCTTACATTTAATCCTTTGAAATTCTACCTTGTTTTGCTAATCTTATCATTCTGAGCTGTCTTTTCTTTTTTAGTTTTTGTATGTGCAGTTTCTATGTCTGTGAGCCTCTTGCCGTTTGAAAATTTGATGAGCCTATCTCCCCTCAATTGGTCATAAAAATCTTGAAGAGGTTAGGGCTGTGGATAACATCCTGTATATGGTCTTAAAAATGCCTGTTCCCCAGGTTGACATTTTGGGATACGCTGTGTGGCAGGCACATATATAGTGGCAAATTAGGAGGACCTGTGGATGTTTCAGGTACAGGTAAAGCAATTTGCAGAAATGAAGTGTAGAAGGGAAGCTTTAGAAAGATGTTGTCCTCTTGTGAATTGATCCAAAATAAACAAGTGAGCATGAAAACATTAACGTGAGCGTATTATGATGATGCTGCATTGGTAAAACAACAGGTTTCTGGCATGCTTTAGGTAATTATGATTATTTTGGTAATAATGAAACAATTCCATTTAAGGTTGAATCACATCATATTCTCAATTAGCTTATGTAAATCCAGTCGTGCTTGTTTGGTCTATAATGACAAAGGAGGGATAAGCAATGACTGAAATAGCCCATGATTCTACCTGCTATTCCATCCACTATACACAGCCAAAAGCAACCCTGACATGGGAGAAGCAGATCAGTCCTCTTAAGTGCAGGTCCCTTGTGTTTCTGACGGCAGACACTTCTCTTCTTCCTGGGTGTAGTTATAACATTTAAAGATACATGTTTTTAGGACAACTTTGCCCCTAAATGCAAGACAACTATCTTTATAGTTTTTATACTTTTATACTACTTTTTAACTAAAAAAAAAAAAAGAAAGAAAGAAAGAAAATGATCCCAAGGCAGAAGGGAAGATGCTATGTTAAAATCCAAGGAAACTAACTTCCCCCAGTGTGAAATTTTTCAGCAGGATTTTTTAGGGAAATTTTGGCTATCTTTCATTTCCATTTTAAAATTATTTTATATTTTGACACTTACGGTTGTAACCCCACCATGCAGTGCACTTGCTGGTACTAATATGATTATTTAACCACCTTAGACAGTGATT
>NW_012136192.1:4972107-4972960 GCF_000956105.1 Propithecus coquereli
AGGAAGTTGTAAAAAATGTGCAGGGAGGTCTCATGTACCTTTCACCCACTTACCTTCAATGGTAACATCTTGAAGGTAGTAAAATATCCTGTACTTTTAGTGGTTTTTTGGAAGATTAGAAATTAGAAATTAAAAGTATGTGTTCAATTAGAAACCTTAACAAGTAATCTCTGATTATTATTAAATATTACAAACTCTTTTTTTAACTTTTATTTTTAAGTAATTATAGATTCATAGGAAGTTGTAAAAAATGTGCAGGGAGGTCTCATGTACCTTTCACCCACTTACCTTCAATGGTAACATCTTGAAGGTAGTAAAATATCCTGTACTAAATGATATCAGGAATTTGACATGGATACAATCCATACAGTTCATTCAGCTCCAGTATTGTACGTTCTCATTAATTTGCACATACATGTGTATGTGTGTATGCACCCGTCTGTGTGTGTGTGGTTCTGTGCAATTTTTATCATATAGGTAGAGTCATGGAATTCTTACCACAATCAAGATACATTGCCACAAGACTCCCTCGCTTGTGCTAGTCCTTTATAGCTATATCTACCAACACATTATCCATAATCTCTGGCACTCACTAATCTGGTCACCATTTCCACAATTTTCTTACTTCAAAAATGTAACATGAACAGAATCATGCTGTATCCAACCTTTTTGGAGATTGGCTTTTTTTTTTTTTTTTACTCAACATGGCTCCCTTGAGATAGTGATTATTTTTCAAAAGTCTTGAATCCTCACTAAGCTGCAGGCTCTGTGTGGGAGGGGACCATGTCTGTCTTGTATCACCGGTACTGTCATATCCCTGGCACTGAACATACTGGCTGATGTATAATAGGAA
>NW_012136192.1:4973010-4974807 GCF_000956105.1 Propithecus coquereli
TTCCTAGATTTATATTTTGTTTTTTTTTTCCTTTTAGAATTTATTTTATTTTTTTTCTTGGAATTCTTTTTCTAGTACATTTCTTAGGTTAAAAAGATAATACAATAGCAGAGGAGAGGGTGATGACAGCCCTCAGCTCTTGAGTCAAGTTCTTCACACTTCAGTGGTCTCTCTCGATGCCTGGCTCCCAGTTGTTGTCTTGAGTTCTCCCTGCTCCATCATCCCGAGGTGCCCACTGCAACTCTCCCATATCCAACCTCTTCTTGTCTGGGTTACTCCTTGCAGTGGAAGTAATTCTCCAGTCGTTTCCAGAGAAAGGCTTCATGGGAGCTTATTTGTTAAGATGTTGGAAAATTTTGTTGTTCTAACAATACATTTAGTTGACATTATTGATATTATTTTGGCCAAGTGAAATTTTAACTGTGAAATAGTCTTTTTTAATTTTTCCATTATCTCTGTGCTTCTAGCTTTGCTTTGAGAGAGCCAAAGCCATTCGGATTTCTGTTTTTGATGTATAACATTTCCTTTACTCCTCTTTTCTGAAAGCTCATAGAACTTTCTATTTGTCCTCAGAATTCTGAAACTATACAATTATTTGCCTTGGTGTAAGTATTTTCATACATTATTCTGGGCAATCATTGGTCCCTTTCATTCTGGAAATTCAGTACTGGAAACTTACTGGAATTATTTTATTGATGAACTCTATTCCATTTTCTCAGTTTTCCCTCTGGAATGCCTATTGTTCAGATTTTCTGGAACCGATTCTAGATATATATATAGAGAGAGAGAGATATAGATATATATATTTCCCTCTCATACCCCCAACACTTTGTCTTTTTGCCCTAGTTTCTGAGAGATATCTCCAACTTCATCTTCTAATTCTTTCAATAAGGTTTTCAATTTTCTGAAGATTTTAATTATTCTTGAATCGATCTATCTATATGTGTATATACAACATTTTATTCTTTTATATACAACTTCTTTTATCTCTCTGAAGATATTAATAGTGTATTTTTAAAAATTGTTCACTCTGAATAGTTTCTGGTTTCTCAAATTCATTTTTTCCCCCTACCTCTTTTTCCTTATTTTGGTCTCTTCTGGGTTGGAGGCCTTCCTCAGTTATCTCAAACATCAGTAGATCATGGTTCATCTGCGCAAAATTTGGAGGAGACAACTAAAAATTGGATTGAAATCTCTGAGGGTGTGGATGGCACTTTCTTTCCCAGCTTGAACTTCACTTTAGGGTTCTCTGGATGGGCTCTTTGTTGGTGGATCCTTAATGTCAGTATTACATCGATGACCTCAAATCAATGATGCCTCTCGGAATTCATAAATGTTTACACTGACTGTGGGCTGGGCTTCTGACTGGTTTAGCCAATAGAATACCGTGGCAGTAATACTGTGCCAGCCCTGGGCTTAGCCTTTAAGGCTTCCCTTTTTAAACTGCTGCCTCGTGAAACACTACTTGGAAACTGTCTTCACGACGTAAGGCAGCCCAAGCAACCATGTGGAGAGCTGAGGCCTTTAGCTGACAGCTCCAGCTGAGCTCCCGGTTGAGGCTGCATCCACCCCAGTACCTCATCAATATCAAGAGGCACTGAGAACTGTCCAGTCCACACACAGAATTGTAACAGATAATAAGGGGTTATTTTAAGCCCCCAAGTGTTGCTGTGATTTGTTAGATACAATAATTGAAATAGTATCATTAAACACTAGATATAATAATTGAAACAGTCTCATTAAGCCTTTTTTGTTCCTTTGGACTTGCCAGGTTTCCCAGAAAGCAGTCTTTCAACC
>NW_012136192.1:4974857-4976776 GCF_000956105.1 Propithecus coquereli
CATTTATTTTAAGCAGTCTGAAGACAGGAATCATATGTTTTCATTTTAATGTCTTCCAAGAGGGCTAGTAAAGTACATCGTATGCACCAGACATTCAAAAAATACATATTAGAATAGATGGTTAGATTGGCGAAGAAGGTGAATTAGATGGACTGTTGAAGGCTATGGAAGGAGGAATCACAGAATGCTAGTAGGGAATAGAGAGACTGAACCAAGGAATTCATCTTGGGGCAAGTTAAGAGACAAGTTTATGCAGAAAGGGAAGGGCTGGCTGAGAAATGATTGGCAGACATTGAAGCTGAGAAATTTCCTTTTAATTGGGCAAAGCTAATAAAGGCTCTTGAGGAGAGACAAGGTCTATGACAAAAATCTGTGCTTTAGGAAGATTTATCTGGCAGTCTTGCACATAATGACTGAGTAGAGAGCAAAGGCAGGAAAACCAAGCAGGAAGCTATCAACATAGTCCAGACTTAGAAACACTGCCTTTAATATGCAGCTTTGAGTCTTTAATTCATTAAGATTTAGTATGGGTAGAGCCTTATTTTATCTTGTCCTGGCTACTTCTCTAGTCTCATCTTCTGCTATTCCCCTTTTGCTTACTTCATTGCAGCCTTACTGTATCCTTAACCGATCTCTTAAAACTCGTAAAGAAAGACCTTTGTTCTTCACATCTGCCTGGAAAGCTACTCTCCTCTGCACAGAATTCTTTTCTCCAGGATAACTGATTCCCCCAATTCACACAGCATTCTATCAAATATTACCTATGAGAGAGCCTCCCTGACCACCTCTTCTCTCCACTCTGGCATTCTCTATCCCCATAATCTGTGTCATTACTATTTTCATAGTCTTTGTTATCTACCCAGGTAGAATGAGAGCTCTATGATGAAAGACATCCAAGACTCTTTTTACTTCTTAGTTGTACTCCTAGGAATAGTACCTGGCGTGTATAGCTGGTGCTGAATAATAACTTGCTGAATGGATGAACAAATGAATGGGCAACTTTAAGAACTGACATGAGCTAATAAGCAGTTTCTCTTTTTCCAGGTCAAAATAGACACTTTCACCTACCTACTTCCGTTGAAATGAAACCATCTCCTTTGATTCCATTCTTATGACCACACTAATACTAAATTGTCACCTTGCAATGCAGTGTAGGGGACAAACACTGGACTTTCAAATTGGGGATTTTGGTTGTAGATTTGTCTTTCTGCATATTGTATAGTGAATGGCTTTCAGCTGTTCCTTTCACCATCATTTCCTGCTTTAACTCTTGAGTCATCTTTGAAACAATTGTCCCTGCATTCCCCTTGCTTCCTCCACACCGTTCTCCAAAACAGCAGCCAATGCAGTGTTTTAAAAGTCAGTTCCCTCTCTGCTTAAAACCAGCCAACCGACTCCTGTTTCCCTAAAGGTGGAGTCCATGATTCTTCATATGCCCACAAGACTCTATATGCTCTGATCACTGATTGTTTCTGTAGCTTAATTGTATGTCACACATGTTGACTCTGCTTTGGCTGCATGGTTTTCTCCAGAATCTTAATCATGCCAATTTTTTTTCCTATGAAGTATTCTTACCCATGTTGATCTTACTGCCTGGAATGCTTTCCCCATCTCTACCCGCTTCCCTGATTTTCCAATATGGATTAATTAATTCTTACTCACTGGATGTCTCATCTTGAACATTTCCTTAGGGAAACTGTACCGGGTCTTTCAGCTAAGCTACGCACCACATACTTTTCTCAAAAACATCATACTTTCCCCTAACATCAATTACTTTAAATGAATTTTATTCTATCAAAGTAATACGAGCAGATGTTTCTTTCTAAATAATAAGCTTATATTTCTCTCTTATCTATTAACTTCCTGGTATGAGAAATGAAGATTTAGCTCTTTTAACTGTCATTTTCTCTGTGACCCCC
>NW_012136192.1:4976826-4979079 GCF_000956105.1 Propithecus coquereli
GTACAGTAGTTTCACTAGACTGAGTCCAGACTTGACCAATGAGTAATAGAAGGGCAAAGGTTCATTCATACTGTAATATTAAGTGTCCAATATGTTCTGGGCATGGGAAATATGGATGAAATGAAATATGCATGGTCTGTGTCATTCAAAAGCAGTAAGATGTATTTTAAACAATCACATGAAAACTATAGGGTGAGTACTATGAAAGCAAAGCATATGGTGTGATATGAGAGAGGAAAACAGGTTAGTGGATCCATATGTGGGGAGGAAAAGAAGTCTTTGAGAAAGTAGCACATCAGCTGAGACTGAGGCTAGAGGTTGGACAGGCATGGTGGTGTGGGTGGGAGAAGAGGCACACTCCAGGGAAGGGACTATCCTGTGCAAAGACCTTCATTCTGGAAAAGAGGAAGCCAGTGTGTATGTGAGAAGGAAAGAGCCATGGACAAAAGGAGAAAGAAGAAAGTCAGATTATTTAGAATCCTCCAGAGCTCTTTAAAGTATTTCAAGTATACTCTGTTATAGCAGATTGCAAGTCACAAACCCAGTGCTCCACATATTTAGATGGGATTATTTTTTATGAGATTTGATGTCTGGCAGTTTCTTAACGAATGATTTTAGACATCCAAAAAGTGAGAAAATACTGATCCTACTTCCACGTTCTTCTCACTTCCCACAAACACTCAGCAAGTAAAATAAAAGTCATCTACAAATAAAAATTGTTTAACATACATTATCAACCTCTAAAGGAGTATCTATTTCATGCAAGCATGCCCAATGTATAAAACATCTAATTCTTCCAAGAAATTATTTATCCACTGTATGCTAAACTACTTTATCATCATCCCAGTTTGAGCATATGACACAAACAGCAGTGTGAAAAGTGTTTGGCAGTGAAAAAAATTACAAAATTTGCTAGACAACAAATTGACATCTTATAACTAATATTAGTCTTACAATCCTCCAAACAAATATATAATGGAAACAGTAATAACATATAGCATTTCTAACTAGTGTGAGCAACTTCGTGAGGACTGCTTTATTTGTAATGTACCAGTGTGTTCCAGAATAAACTTTGCCGAGTTGCAGCTACAGAGGCTGGTGGTAGGAATAAGAACATGTAATTCAGTTGGGGAAAGAAAGTTTGATGGATTTCAAAACAAAAGCTGAGGCCGTAGGAGGAGATAATGAAGCTGGTGGGCAGTGACCATGGGGGGACCGAAGCAAATTTGGTAAAGTATCTTTCATAGGCTAATTGACCCACTTTCGAGCTGCCATTGCCACATGAGACAGGATCAGAGACAAAATACAGTATCCTGTAATGGACCAGTATCCCAGCAACAAAATCAGGTACTTGAATAGAAGTGACTTTAGAAAGCTTGAGAGTTAATAAACATAAGAGAGATCTTTATTACAAACCTTCTCTGCTCCTGGCATATAAAAATGTGAGGTGGGAGAAGATTGATATTATTTTCAACTGCAATCAAAGAATGCTAGCACTGGAAGAGACCATCAAAATACCTGCTCAGGTATCTCATTTTACAGGTAGGGAAGACCTAACAGGTAAAGTGACTTACTCGAGACCTACAGCACGTGACTGGCAGAGTCAGAATTAAAACCCAAGTCTTTGACTCCCAAACCTGGATATAAGTATATTCACATGTATGCATGTTTCTTCCAGTATAGACTTGATTTAACCAGCTTCCACAGTTCATGGAACACTATCTTCGGTTGTTCTTGGAAGTTTGCTCCCTAGTTTATCATTTCTCAACCTTCATCCAAGATCCCAGTGCCCATCCCCACCTTGCCAGTATATCATCCACGGCACACATCACTTCCTTTTACTTTTATTTATTTACAAGATAGAAATACTTGAATATCTCTTATGCAAATCACTTTGTAAACAGAGTGAGTTTTAGGTAAAATGATGAGGTTATTTTGGGTGGAGAGAGAGGGGTCTTTAGGGAAAAACTCACATTAAATCAGAGCTAATATTATCATGTGAGAGTTTCTATCAATTTATCTCATGTGACATGACAGATATTGGAACAGCATGTCTCAACTCTATTAAGTATCTCATATGCTATCGTCTGTTTCCCAGGCAGGATGATTTCTTGCAAACCCTTACCCTCCATTGGCTTGAGTCTACTCAAATATAAAATAAGGGGTTGAGACTAGATTGCTAATTTGCAGGTGTTTGTTATGTTATTTGATCTGTTAGTAGAGTTACCATTTCTTTTAAACACAAAACAGATT
>NW_012136192.1:4990587-4991264 GCF_000956105.1 Propithecus coquereli
GTAACAGATAATAAGGGGTTATTTTAAGCCCCCAAGTGTTGCTGTGATTTGTTAGATACAATAATTGAAATAGTATCATTAAACACTAGATATAATAATTGAAACAGTCTCATTAAGCCTTTTTTGTTCCTTTGGACTTGCCAGGTTTCCCAGAAAGCAGTCTTTCAACCTCCTACCTAGAACTCAAAGTCTGCCAACCTGCATTCGGAGACCTAAATGGAAAGAAGTGGTAAAGGGTTTCAGCTTTCAGAATGTCTGTAGTCATGTAACCTCCCTGTTTCTCAGGTAGTACCCATGTTCCCAACTGTGCCAGTCAATCCTGATGAGAATAAATCTCACCAAAAAATAAATCTCCATCATTCTGCCAGAGAGGAGGATGCATGGTCACTCAGCATCATGGAATGAGGGAGAAAATCTAGATCTCATGCTAGTTCTGAAAATTATTTCACCCAATAAAATATATCTTAGCTCTCTCCTTTACCTTTTCCCCCTAATTCTGCAAGTTCCTGGTATTTCCAGAGCCTAAGCCTTTTAGGGACTTTGCAGTATCAGTTGGCTTGTTTTCCAGCTGTACTGCTGGCTTGGGATTGGCTTTCTTTGATATACTAAGCCCATTAGAACTGGTTGGTCTGCTTCCCAGGTACCAAAAATACCATTAATTTGTTTTCTCTCCTGTT
>NW_012136192.1:4991314-4994515 GCF_000956105.1 Propithecus coquereli
CATCCAAGTTGGGGAGAAAACTAGCATTGTCATGCACTTACTATGTGTTCAAGTACTATGTTAGCTGCTTACATGCGTTATCAGATTCTATACTCAGAGCCACGCTGCAAAGTCAATACTATATTCCCATCTTACAAAAAAAAAAATAACTACAACTCAGAGGGGCCAGTCGCTTCATCTCAGAGGCATTAAATGACTCTCAGAGTCATGGGATTTAGAAGTAGCTAAGCTGGGATTCGAACCTAGTTCTTGTGGGTTCCAAAAGCCTCTGCTATTTCTTCCATTATGAGCTTGAGTTATGAGTCAAGAGGTTAGGCTTGGTATTAGACATGCCCTATTTGTTCTAGCTATCAGCTTTCAGCCGCTGTACCAGTGGAGCAGTAAGATTGAGTAGACCCTCTGATTTCTCTCTATTTGAAATAAGTCTGAAGTGGTTTACTAAGCTCCTGAGTGATCTTAGCTCCTTATGCGCCTTTGATTCCACTAAATCCCCATTTCCGAATCAGCTGTTCTTTCCATGCTCACAAAGGGCACAGAGATATAACAAATGCTCTGTCACAATGTTCTTTTTCTGAAGGAGAAATTAAGGGATATTTATTGAACATCACCTACACCCCAGACCCTGGGCTTACATATATGTTATTGCATTTTACCTTTAACAATGCAGCAATGTGGAAATTAATATGTACAGTTCATCAACACAAGAAGTGGACACTTAGCTAAAATGACACACAGCTAGGAAAGGGTGATGACGCGATTTGAAATCCAGGCCTCCTGGCACTAAGCCTTATCCTTCTTTTCCTTTTTCCATGCTGCCTCCCTAATGGCTCCCTGTCTCAACTAAATCGCAATTCAGCTGTTCTTTTATCCTGCCCTTTTTAAGGTTTGTATGCTTAACCAGATTTCAAAATAGTTGCAATAGTTGCCTGAGTTTTCAAAGAAATGCGTATTTCATTCTGACATTTTTACTCTCTCATTACTTTTACATGCTGCTAAATTACCTGCCAGTTTACTTTGAAATTCTCCTATCACGAGATAATGATCACCAGGGCAGGGTTCAAACCCAATGACAAAGCAGAAAGATTAATGCATGAATGTTAATTATCCAGCATGGAGGGTCCCAAGTGCTCTGTCATGTCACTGAAAAAGATGGCTTTATTTTAAAAGGCAAACCTCCTTCAGGTCGGCACCATATTACTCACTGGAAAATTATCATTGGGTGATAAACAGATGACACTCACCTTGGCAACAGGTATGATTGCCCGGGTGGACTCTCCCAAGTCCTTGATAATTGGGTCTGATTGTGGCTGAAATTGGGTTGATGGCTAAGACAGACTTCCTGATAAGAAGTAACCATAAGCATGAGCCTTTCTGATCTCCCATGTGTTCCTCATTCACTCACCACTCTTTGGTATTTTACTTCTTTAAGAAAATACTTAATGGCCTGCCTTCTGCTAAGCACTGTGCTAGGCACTGGAGATGCAAAGATGCACACACTCTCTGCTCTCAGGAAGCAGCCAAATGTATGCTTGACCATAATTGTGTGTAATACACACGACCTTAATAAATTTAAAGGCATTAGCGCTATCTTGATGATGCAATAATTAAGTAAGCTTGAGGAATAGAAGAGGCAAAAAGGTTCCAGTGGTGAAACTGGGCTAGACTGTAAAGGAAGAGAATTATTCAGCCTTGCACAAAAGACAGGAAGGACTTGTAAAGCAGAGGAAATGGCATGTGCAGGAAAGAGCTCTGAAGAACATTACATGATCTAGGAATAATAAGGATAATAATCTCAGATGACGAGCGCGTTCGTTTGGAGACTGAAGGTGAGAGAAGATAAATCTGAGGGCCAGGTTGATACTAGATCATGAGGGTGCTTGAATGCCCTGCTAAAGGCTATAAATTTATTATATAGGCATGAGGAAGCTTGCTTTCTTCCTGATCAGGTGTCCCTGTGATCAGCAGCAGGAGGGAGGCGAAGGTCGTAAGGACTCTGGACAGCTGTTTTCAACTCACACCAATCACACTGCGCGTGAGCCGGCATCATATATTAGAAATAAGACGCGATGTTCCCTCCATTTCAATTTTCATTTGCACTAAAATGGATGGCTTTTTTACACACTATCAATAATGCCTGTGCTGGAAGAGCTTTTAATAGGACAAACATTCATCATTTTAAGGTTACTCTTTCCCCAAAAGCATGAGAGAAATTTGTTGGTAAAATAGAAAAACCTTGTACACAAGGCTGCCCTGTTACCTTTTTTCCCAGGTGGTGCCCACTGACAGGAGAGTCTGGCAGCAACTGGCAACAAAAGTAATAAAAATGTTGCTCAGTACCCCTCCCTTTAAGAAGACTGACACACAACGGAAAGAGCAATTGGCCAGGGTTCCAACTCCAGCTTTGCTACCAAATAATTGTGTCATCTTGGGTAAACGATTCCCACTCCCCGGGCATAAACCTGTTCACCTTTAAAGGAGGACTAGACTATGGATTCTCAGTTTTCTCCCATAATGGTATTAGAAGAGAAAATAGTTAATTTTTTTTTTTTTATAAAAGCATCTGTTGTTCAAAGTTCGTGGTATGTCTTCCATCACATCACACAGTTCTGATAACTGATTCCGACACACCAGCTGTGCTCAGATTGTCTTATCACTCAGATTGAAAATATCCTTTCAACTCTAGCATACCCACCACTGGTACCATAATGAATTGCGAATCACTCATTTTAATTTAACAGAAGAATTGTGCTTGAGCTGTCAGTCCACACCAGAAGACCAAATATATTTGGTGCTCCAGTATTCTTTATTAAGGTTTGAAACTCCTATTCCCAGCCAGTCCACTGGGTGGTGACTATGATGTAGAGAAGTTCCTCTCAGCAGGATCATGCTATGAATGCATTGGATTCAAATTTATTCTGTTTTCACCTCGTCAGCACTTAGAGACAACATGGTATGTGCTAGGTCCAGTGGAAAGTCTTGACAGCCATTAAAAATTATCAGAAGACAACATTTCACACCCCACACCCCAGGGAGACTAGAGTCTAGTTCTGAAGGACAAAACAAACATACAAGAGAAAGAAAAGTGCATGCATTCTAGAAGCATGTCCAAGAATACAAGATAATAAAAAACATCAGGGGGCAGAGTTGTCCAGGAGAACTTGCAACTGAAAGTGATCTCTTCCCTTTTTTGAAACTTTCCCA
>NW_012136192.1:5001735-5003941 GCF_000956105.1 Propithecus coquereli
GCATTTAATATAGCATCCTCAACCAAACAGAACTTGCAAACAAGTTGTTAATAAAAGCAAAGCTGAGTGACCTATAGTAACATTACAGCTCTACAGTCAGTGAATTCACTCGATCATCATGATGCTTATCACCAATGACCTTGTAAAGTATTGTGAACAAGCCAGGGATTTCTATTATTAAATACAATAATTCTGTATTCTAGGACTCACACTTCAAATGTTTCTGAAATCATGATGCATCTTTCAGTCCATGTGCATATTTCAGTGTTTTCTCCCTGAAATTACCTGTTATTTTTTTAAATGACAAGGATGATTATCAATGGCATCACCAAATTAAAAAAAGAAAAACCTTGTATCACCATCATTCTCTTCCTCATCATTGTCATTGCTTTGTTTCTATCAGAGCTGACCGTAAATGTTAAATTCACCATCCTATTCTTCTCTCATTTTGAAACTCTTGAAGTCCATGTAACAATTTTCTTTCTCTCCTCCATGTATCAGGCAGTCAGGGTAAAAGCAGCTTTATCTGTAACTGAGATAGACAGTAGACTTTAATATCACGGTTTCGGTGTCGGAGAATGGCTTTCCATTCTGAGAATGAACCCCCTCCCCTGGAGGCTGCTGCCTACAGTTGTGCATTCAGAGAGCTGAGATGGTGTGACGTGGTACAACAGCACGAGCTTTAGAGTAAAGGAGACTTGGCTTCCCATCCCCACTGCTCCCCTTACCAGCTGTGAGGCACTGAGCAAGTCACTTAACAGCTTGGAATCTCAATATCCTCATCCATAAAATAAAGATATTCATAAACCTCTCTCATGGCTGTTGCTAGGACTAAATAAGATAATAAATATGAAATGTCTAGTGCAATGCCTGATATACTGTGAGAAGTATATAATCATTAATGTCATTTAATTTTAGCTGAATGCTGTTGAAGTGAGCATGTATATACACACAAAAACAAATTTCACGTAGGTCAAAAGTTAGCTTTGGAAACAAGTTTTGGAATAAAGCGCACAACCATTTGAATTCCGCAACTAAACTGAAACAAACCAAAAAGTTCAGTGTATGAATTTGGTGATATTCAAAATAAGTGAATTAATGTTATGTCTTTATTGCTCAACTATATAAATGGTCATAAGACTCCTGATAGAACAGATTTGAAATAAATACAGATGTCCCAAGAACAATTTCTTGAGGATTTGGAAAGCAGTTTTCATTGGAGCAAAATCTTTTTGTTTTGGATTGCAATCCCACCACAAACAGGACTACCCACCAAGAAGGAACAGTATTGGTTGAAATAAATAATAATGATATTTACTGTTGGTATTATATTTAATAGTAACAATGATATCATTTCATTTATTCAGAGTTACTATGTAGCAGGCACTACCCTAAATGATTTGCACATAGTAATTCATTTAGTTATCATACTAAGTGACAAATATTATTATCCCCATTTTAAAAATGAACAAAATGAAATATAGAATAATAATTGTCTAAGCTGGAAAGTAGGGTAGAGGGAGTCAACACCTAGTGTTTTTATTACAGGATCCACATCTTAACTACCAGACTGCAAGGAGAAATTATTAGGTCCTATATATGTGTGGAAAATGTCTATCAATAGTTCTGTACATGACACAACATATTATAGTTCAATGATATTGAAACAGTAGAACTAAGAGATTGTGTCTCAGCAACATGTGTTTTAAAAGGCAAAACTGACAAAGATTAAGAGACTGCAAATTTCTCATTCTTAGGACCACAAGGGGGAGGAGGGATCAAACAGGGTTTAATGTCAACGACAGTCCAGGTGTGGTGGCTCACTCTTGTAATTCCAGCAGCTTGGGAGGCCAAGGCAAGAGAACCATTTGAGCCCAGAAGTTCAGGGCTGCAGTGAGCTATGATCACACCACTGCACTACAGCCTCAGTGACAGAGCAAGACCCTATCTCAAAAAAAAAAAAAAAAAAAAAAGAAAGAAAGGGGAGAAAAATTATAATATGTATTGTGATATTGAATGGGAAATGGCGGCATTGGTGTTTATTCATGATTTCAAATTTATAGAGGTAGGTAGAGAAATATGCATGTGTAAGTTGTTTAGTTGTGTATTCCCCACCTTTATCCACTAAGGGCTTGGAAACAATGACAATCCAATAGCAATGAGCACAACTGGCACAAAGATTGTGGTTTCTTCTCGAAATGGGGCT
>NW_012136192.1:5003991-5006211 GCF_000956105.1 Propithecus coquereli
AAAAAAAAAGTTTAAATGTCTACTGCTTCCTTTTTGTATTTATATAAATTTCTATTTCTGGACAGTTTTGGAAATTAATGTGCTGGCCTGCAGTGTCTGTGTTAATGACTCCTACCCGTGCTGCAGTGAATCACCTTGTATGCTCTTTCTATCACGTAAATTCTTCACAAAACTCCCTTTATACATTGCATATTCTTAAAGGTACAAATTCGATTTTTGTTCTCTCCTTTCATTTTTCTCATGCTAGAATATTCTCTTTCCCTGGCAGATATTTATCAGGCAGATTGTACCGTGTCACAGGGCTATTACTCTGCTACCATTTTTCTACATGTTAAATTGATAGCCCAAAAGAGTAACTGTGGATATAAAATGTTCAGTAAATGTTCTAGAACAAATATTGTAGGGGGCACACCAATTAACATCACTCTTCTTCTCTTTAATGGACATTATTGTACTCTGAAAAGTATTTCGGGGTGATTCCAGTGCCACTGTAAGACTCTCTTTTTTCCAAATCTTTACCAAGAAAAATAGATGTTAAATTATCCAAACGAAGTAAGAGTAGATTTATTCACATTCAACTTGTAGTTGGATTTGCTATAACACTTGTTGTGAAAACATGAATTTGTTCCTATATAATTGATGTAATATGGAATAATTTAAGCATACTGCAAATGTCATATTTGTTTAAACATGATTTTATCTGAAAGAAATATCAGCTGAAGGCAGAAAACTCCACTGTGTTGAACTCACCTGAGTAGAAATACAAAAACCACACACACACAGATTTCAGTTACCTACAGCCACCTCAGTTCATTGCGTGCTATGAGCCACACCCTTCCACACCTGGTCTTACGACTCTAGTCTGATTGCTGGTAACCTTCCTTCCACCACTTCGCAACAACTCACAAGCTATATCCCTGCAATGTCCACTTCCATAGGCAAACTTCAGGTCTTTTTTTCAAGGAAAGTACCATAATTTTGGTAGTATTTATGAATTTCTTAAGCATTGAACATGTGTAAAATTGTGCTGCCATTTTTGTTAGTTTCCTATCTTTTGCTTTAATGTGTCACTTACAAAGTTTTGAAGTGTTGTGCCTCAATCCCATTTTTCCCATAAGCCCTGTGGATTTTACTATGTGATTTTGTGTGGCATCATCATTTTAAGAAATGCCTATGTCTTGTTAGAGCAGAACCAACTGTGCATGATCTCACCATGACTGTCATTGTTGATATTGGTTAATTGTGTCTTCACCGTAATATTATTAATTTCCCCTTCTCATACTCTATGCATAAGAAGAGGGTCAGTAGTCCAGCCCACTCTCAAGAAGAGGAAAATTAAGTTCCGCTTTCTACAAGGAAGAGTATAAAGGTTTTGTGGGTATATTTTAAAACCATTACAGTAATTAATAAGTATTTAGGGGGAGATACTTTGAGACTATGCAAACATCTCTGCTTCTCCTTAAAGCTTTGCACACTAATTTCAGCATGCATCAATGGATCTAACCCACAGCAATTATTACTGTCGTATTCAAATGGTGATTTCTATTTCTCTCATTCCTTATACATTTGTGCATTGGAATTCTTCTGTAAAGAAGATTTGTTCCTTCTTCTCCAGTAGCTTATGCATTTCATCATTTATGTATATCAGCATGGACTCGTGGATATTTATTTATGACATACGGAAGGGCGTATCACCTTGTGATTTTCTTCCCCCAAATCCAAAACAGTGAGAAAACATGAAAGGAACTCAAATTAAGGGACATTCAATAAAATATTTGACCACTACTCTTCAAAAGGGATGAAATTATGGAAGGCAAGGGAAGACCAAGAGACATCACAGATTGGAGAAGACTAAAGAGATACAACGACAAAATGCAATGTAGTGTCCTTCATTGGATCCTGAGAAAGAAAACACAAGCAGAACAACTAGGGAGATCCAAATAAGGTTTGTACTTTAATTAATAGCATCGCATCAATGTTAATTTCTTAGTTTTGATAAATGCATCATGTTTATGTGAGATGGTAACATGAGTGGAAGCTGTGTGACAAGTATATGAAAATTCGGCTCTTCTGTAAACATAAAAATTTTTTGAAGCAAAAAGCTTTAAAGCAATAGAGGGATGTAAAATGGGAATGACAATCATTCCTTCACAGGGTTTTTTGAGGGGCAAATAAGTTAACGCGTAAAGCACTTAGACAACTGTCTGGTTCATGGTGAGC
>NW_012136192.1:5006261-5008013 GCF_000956105.1 Propithecus coquereli
TTTTTAAGATGGATATTTTCCATTTGCTTTTTAGGTTTTAGCCTCCCCTTTATTATGTTATTTGTTTGTCTTTTCTGAATGAGAGTAATTTGCGACCTGCTATTTTTTCTGAAGAAGAGGACAGTAAGGTAGGGTGGGACAGATAGCCCCTCGTTTCTGATTTGTTGTCCTTTTTTTTTTTTTTTTTAGACAAGGTCTTGCTCTGTTGTTCAGGCTAGAGTACAGTGGCATCATCACAGCTCACTGCAACCTCAAACTCCTGGGCTCAAGAGATTCTTCTGGTTTAGTCTCCAAGTAGCTGGGACTACAGGCTCTAGCCACTACACCAGGCTAATTTTCCTACGTTTTATACAGATGGGATCTCAGCTCTTGCTCCAGGCTGGTCTCAAACTCCTGACCTCAAGTGATCCTCCTGCTTCAGCCTCCCAAAGTGCTAGGATTACAGGCATGAACCACAACGCCCAGTCTGCTTTGATGTCTTAAGGTACGGTCCTACCCAAACTGAAATTCACTCTGGTGTGAGTATGCTCTCTCTCAATGTTTAGAGTTCCTTCTTTTTGGAGGTCATCATATAAATCAGGATGATGATTATTTTAATCCTCGCATCAGTCAGGAGGGAATTAATCAGTGAATTTCTATAGCTCATGGGAATTTTTGATGATACAATGCCTATTTACTTCTGCTCAGTTACTACCATTCAGGAACTATCAATAGCATTGCCATTTCCCATCTCTTTTCCACTAAATCTAGATAGGATAAAATAAAGATTTCATCCTATACCTCCCCTCCTATATCCTTGCATCTTCCCCAATCTAACATGTGGATTTAGCCTCCCCAAATGTATTCTCTACATATGATTATAATCACAGACTTGGGAACCGTACTGCTTTTATTGAATCCTGATTTCACCTATGTCCCTTGGGCAAATTGTTCACCTCTGTGTGTCTCACAGATGTTACTTCGTTTGTAAAACAGGCACACTATGAATAGTGCCCGCCTTGCAGGGCTGTGCAAGAATTAAATAGACTACTATACACCAAACACTTAGAACAGTGTCTGGCACATGATAAACATTCATGAGCTCCTTGCACCCCTACATTATTACACAAAGAAACTTACCCATTAACCTCACAGAAAAATTTTACTTTCAGAGCTGTATGTACCTTGTTTGAAATCTGAAAAGGCAAGAATTCACTTTAGGCATCCTGTTGATTTGAGAGAAAAGTCACTGTATTGCAGGTGCTGTTCATACGTTAGGACCTAAGGTTTTAGCTGCTTCCTATTATCATTGCTGATAAACTTTCGTTCCTTAATATCTGTTTCTATCATTTATTTAGTATGGTTTCAGGGAGATCAGTAGATGAATATGCCTTTTCAGTCCTTGAACAGAATTCTATTTTATTTTTATTCCAGGATTATGCATGTTTTCTTATTTTATAAAAAAAGTCAAAAGATACTGCAATAAATCAAAATAAAGAGATCACTAGAAATCTCACCAGTCAGAATTAGCTACCATTAACAGTTTAGTGCACATATTTTCAAGCATGTATATGCACATACATATGTACCTGTGCACGCACACACATGCACACACACATGCCTATTGATATGAATAATTTTTGCATCCTCTTTCTTCCTTCTGCAATATGTTATGAATTTATTTCTATGTAAAGGAATATATTATTTTAAGTGGATGCATATTATTCCATTAGATAAAAATAATCTCTTGATAGACATTCAGGTTGCTTCCAG
>NW_012136192.1:5016476-5018534 GCF_000956105.1 Propithecus coquereli
TTTTTCTTTCTCATGGAAAACATTTTCATTAATGCTTCCTACTAGGAGACCATCTTCAGTTGGATTCCTCAAAAGCAGACCCTGAGATAAGGATTTGTGCACAAGTGACTTTAAAGTCAGTGAGAAAAGAACAGTAAGTGAGCAGGGCAAACAAAAAAGGCAAAAGGGAAGAGGCCAATCAAGGGTCCAATTTCAGGCAAAGCTTTCAGAGCTTAAACTCAACCTGATCCCTCAGTGAAACCCTGAAGTATAAATTGTGCCTCAGCATCATTGCAACCTGAGGCAAAGCAGCTGGGCTTTTGAGTCTCCTCACCCATAGGTATTTATTATCTAAGGACCACCCTAGAAATGGGAGGGTGGGTAGGTAGGGGAGATAAACTCCCAGGCACTTCAGTCACAAAGCATCCTAGTTTGCATAACGTTCAGGGCATGACCAGGAGCACCAAGGGAACTTGCTCTGCTGTACTGATACCAGCAAGGGCAGCAGGCCCATCTCAGGCCATTATCAATCTATTACAAAACTAAGGGGTGGCAATAGGAGAGTTTGGCTTCTCTTCACTAATTGCTGGGGGTCCTGACAGGCTGTTCTTTCCTAAACATTTCCCTTCTCCTGCATCTTCGAGAAGACTAGCATCGGCATCCTTGGCCTTGTGAGCCAAGTAGGTGGGCATCTTGCATAAGAGAAAACGTCCTCTGTTGGCATTTCATTGGCAGGGCTGCCTTTGTCTTCACCATCTTAACGTAGTGTACGATCTGCATTGTCAGAGAAAGAGAGTTGGCAGGGAGCACATTGGCCCCTGTTATTTTTGGTGATTCCATAATTTATCATCCCTTAGCTTGCCTCTGCTGACATATGTGACAGCTAAATGGTAGTTTTGAGGGGGTCCTTATCATGCTGAGCAATGACTTAAAAGCAATGAGGGGACCATGAGCTTGGCTATTAGGCTAGACTTATTGCCAGCATGTGGTATCCAAAGGTACCTGAGTCCCTTTATGATAGGTGGAAGAATTCTGTGGCGGGACACGCTGGACTTTATTGGCGCAAACGAATGATGCTAACTGTACCAGGGACTTCTGAGTTATGGAGATGGACTGGCTGGCCCCACAATTACTTCCTACATAGCTCATTTTGGAAAACATGAGTACTTCTACCCTAGGATTAGTCTCGTGGGAATATGTCCTCTTGTTCATGAAAAGGAGCATCTGATAGGAGAAAAAGAACTTGTAACCTATCCTCTCTCATCCGACTTGGTTTCCCAGTTTCCAAATCCGAGAGTTAGCAGTAAAACGAAAAGGCTAGAATGGTGTAAAAAAAAAAAAATGTCTAGATACCTATCCCTAGAAATCAGTAAAAAGAAAATGACCATTAACATTAACATGCTACATTAGTATGGGGCTTTGCTATTTACAGTGCGCACACATGCGTGTGTGTGTGTGTGTGTGTGTGTGTGTGTGTGTGTATGTCTAAAATTAGCTTGTTCATTTGATTGTCTTAACCACCCAGCAGGATATGTGTGGGCCAGAGATCATTACCATTTTAAAGAATAAAAAAAAACATACAAACCAACAAACAAAAAGAAAATCTGAGTTCCTGTGACACTGTGGATACTTCAACAGAAGGTGAAAATTGGCAAAACCAAGTACTCTTATTCTTACTCTTATGCATGCATTTTATGATGCACTTTAATTCAACTCTGAACATGGAATATGCTAGAGAGACTCTAATGTTGTCTGTCCTGCCTGTGTGTAAACATATTACAGACATAGAGATGCACTGTCCAGTTCCCTTCAAGAAAGAGTTTGTTGGTCAGCTGTGGGAAGTGCAGTCAGCAGACAGCTTCCAGTTTTAAGTTCTTCAAGGGTCTGCCTTACCTGTAAAAATCCATCTTGCCAAGATCGTACCCTTGCTGGGTCAACCTGCCTATGGTGACTGAATGAGGCAGAGATATAAAGGCATAGCCATTTTGACTCATCATGGCTAAGCTGTGATTGTAAAAACAGAGCTCCCCACTGGGTTGGCTTTGTCAGGCCTGCATCACAATTTGACTTTTCCCTCTC
>NW_012136192.1:5018814-5021186 GCF_000956105.1 Propithecus coquereli
GTGTGTGTGTGTGTAATCTATCTCCTATATCCCATTGTTTCCCTAGAGAATCCTGACTAATACACTACAATTCTTCTCTAAATTAATATTATTGTGTGAGAATTCATGCTCTGTATTGAATGAACTTTAAAATATTCAGAAGAGGATAGAAAACTAAATTTTAGTGTGAATTAGCTCATTGATTAAACATTGACTCACGTTTTTGTAAAATGTTGTAAGATGCAGACCAGGCACATCTATGTGCCAGATCCAGTCTTTAGGATGTCAGTTTGTAGTCTCTGCTCTGTGGCCATCACACGGAGAGCTCTGCCAGCCTTGGGTACCACAACAGCTGGAATGTTGGAGAGGAAAGCTGGTTGCCAGAGTTCACACATCACACAATTGCTTCAACCTGACCAGCTCTTTTTTTGTATTTTTTCTATATTAGTTTTCTACATAAGATTTCCTTTGACAAAAAAGTTTCAGTGCTGAATTTTTAGGATGTTAGAAAACTACTGCTCTAAAGAACCAGCATCAAACTCTGTTAAAATGGCAAAACATCATCACAGAGAGCTCTAAATCATTCTCTCACTCAGCATCCAGCCCCGCAAGTACCACTTTTTATTCTGTCACCATGAAATGTGGTAGTCCCACAGCAGGGCCATCTCCCTTCATGTAAAAAGATCCTCATGAAAGCCTTTAGAACATGTTTCTCCTGGGAAGGCTGGAGTCTTGTTATTTGCATGTGCTGAGATCAAATGAAAAACTAAAATCTGTGACTATTTATTGGGAATCTCAATTATGCAGTTGTATCTAGGACATGTCTTCTTTCCATCTTTTCCTGTCGATTCCTTCTCCACAATCCCACTCCTGTACCTCACCAACTACTGCTTGGATCCTTAACTTTTGTGTACAGGCCATAAACAAGATTCTAAACAATCGGGATCTAAGAAGTCTATGCGGTTATAGAGGAGGCTTTGGGGACATTATCTAGGGAAAGTGAGTGTGCCAGCCTAACAGTCTCTGGATCCTAAAGGAGGTCAGTACTGGGACATTGTAACAAGAAGACATTCCAAACATCAAGGTAACATTGCAAATTTAGGAGTCAAGCATCCTGACTAATGAGTCTCATCAATGATTTGCCTATATATGTTAGGACACTGGCAAACGTGCTAAGGACATGGAATGAGGAATTTAGCAGTCAGGGGGAAGTTAAGGTGGGTATCAGAATTCCAACCAAGTATTTGGGTGGTTATGGTGGAATTCCAGCTCTAGAATAAAACTAGAAATCTACTCTACAAAACAAGGCAGTCTATGGATACAGAGAGGTAAAGATCAAGTCTATAGGACTGAACTGACCCAGGAGATGGGAAGTGTGACAATCTGGAGGCAATGTATCCATGACTCTCAACAGCAAGGTGTGGGTCAAGTTGTCAGCAATAGATTCAGGTGAAACATAGGATTTGGAAAGACAAGTGCATAGAAACAAAACAGGAGCTGAGTAACCTCTGACAACCACTCTTTCCTATGGCATTTGTTATACAATTAATTACTTTTTAGGGCAGGTCTCATTTCCCTGGAAAGATGTGGAGCCCTGAGCAAAGACAGACTTTTGCCATTTTTCATCACCAGTGCCTTTCTCTGTGATCTACATGCAGAGTCTTCCAACCAATCTTTACTCCCTCCCAAGCATTGGCATGAGCCCGATACTGCTCTATTTACAGATATTTAATGGTTCTCCATGCACAGCCTGGCCTCAGCTCACTCCTCCCCTATAATCCCCTATGTGCATCAGGTCAGCAATAAGTATTTAACTTTGCAAGCTCAGATATGCAAGAAATATCTTTCTTCTTTGCACTCCTTAAATTAAAATAAATCTAACTTTGCACTATGTTACCAGGTTAAAGACAAATTCAATCTCAGTCGTTATGGGCTCTCCCTCCACCCATCCCTTCTCCTAGGGCTCTTTACAATTTTATGGTGAGTAGAACATTCAGAGAGGCTCCTCTGGGGTCCTCCATTCTGGTCACTGCTGGTCATGCTTATTGTCCAAGCCCAGGAGGTCTGCAAAGCTCCAGTTTCCTGTCCCCACCCCCGCGGCGCACACACACCCTTGCTCTGCTTGCCCAGCTCTCGCCCCTCCTGCTAGCATCACTCCTGCTGGAAGGAGGTTGCTTTCAGATAACGGCTTTCAGCCCCATAACACAAAAATCCCCTTATTTATATATGTTTGGGGCAACCAAGACAAAACACAATCTAAAGAAATATGTGCAATTTGTTATCCCTTCCCATCTAGGTTAGAGTAGAACCACCATCTAACAGACAGGTATAAAACACCCTCGAGGGTGACCCAGAAGCAAACAGCTTCCTCTAAAAGGGCAGAGGGGTGTCCA
>NW_012136192.1:5033479-5034407 GCF_000956105.1 Propithecus coquereli
ATGTAATGACCAAGTCAGGGTATTTAGGGTGTCCATCACCTCGAGTATTTATCATTTCTATGTGTTGGGAACATTTCAAGTCCTCTCTTGTAGCTATTTTGAAATATTCAATACATGGTTAACTATCATCACCTTTCTTTGATATCAAATATTGGAAATTACTTCTAGCTGTATATTTGTGCCCTCAACGGGAATCTTTAACAAGCATGTTCACACACCCTGGGAAGGGGGCAAAGAAAATTCTATTACATTTTACCCTTTTGTAAACTAAGACAAGAAGTTAAAACTCAAGTGTTCTGAAGCACACAAATTAAGAACATATAGGTATTATTTTAGACACTCACAAAGGCACACAAACACATACAGATGACCAGGGATACATTTTTAGTATCAAGCTAAATATCTAGAATTTTCTGCAAATCCTGACAGTATTTTAGATTAAATTTTCTTTCTTTGATAATATTTAATAATTTCGCTTAAGATAATAAAGTATTGTTAAACTCTAGCATTTGATAATGAGATGAAAGATTTTGAAGGGTTTTTTAATTGATACTATAGATTATTTGTAAGTTTCTTTGCAAATTTACAAATTAATAATTTCTGCCACCAATTAATAGGGAATAAATAAATGAATATAATCCATTTTGCTGTATTTATGTATTATATTTTTCCATTCAAAATGGTAGTATTAGTTACTTAGATTTCTTGCTGCTAAAAAACACTAACATTGGACTCTACAGTTTATATTGCTTTCAACTTAAACTTTCCCCTATTAAAAATTAGTGGAGAGAATATAGTCTAGAAGTAGACCCAAGACAAAAGGGGCAAAAGATGACATTTCAAATTATTGGGGGAAAATCTGAATTGTTTAGTGTGTGGTGTCAGGGAAAATAGCCACTTAGAAAAATATAAAGCTGGATCATATATT
>NW_012136192.1:5034572-5038347 GCF_000956105.1 Propithecus coquereli
CTAAGTTTAGAATCTAGTAGGAAAGGGAGCCATTAAAAATAATTACATAGGTATTTGTGCAGTGGTAAACAAATCAATGGATGAGAATACCAAGTCCAGAAGCAGACACACATGTATAAGGTCACCTGATTTATGACAAATATATCACTGTAATTCACTGGGGGAAAGAGCAATTTTTACAATAAATGATACTGGAGATATTGGATAAATGTGAGAAAGAAATTAATTTTGATCCTTACCTTAATTTAAAAATCAATTAAAAGATAAATGCAAACTAGATTTTGGACATAGATGTGACAGCTAAAATATAAAACTTTTGTAAGGTAACATGAAACAAAATCTTCATGACTTCGATGTAACAATTTCTTAATGAAAAACATACAAAAATTAACATAAAAGAAAATATTGATAAATTGAACTTCATCAAAAATTAAAAACTCTGCTCACCAAAAAGCACCATTAAGAGCATGAAAGAGCACACTACATGCTGTGAGAAGCTATCTGAAGTACATGTATCTGTTAAAGGATTCATATCCAGAATATATTTTTAAAATATTACAAAAAATATAAGAAAAGATAATCAAATTTTAGAAATGACCAAATGACTCATACGGAGACTTTATAAAAATATATCCACATTACCAAAATGCATCAAAGAGTATACGAAGGTTTCTAACATCGTTAGTTAGCAGGGAAAGCAAATTAAAACTCTAATGGCACACCACCACACACCTACTCAAGTGAATCTGCTGTTGAGAATGTAAATTAGTACAACCACTTTAGAAAAGTGTTTCACAGAATCTACATAAACATTTGCCCACCAGCAATCCCACTTTTAGCCATAAACCCAAGAGAATTTTATATATAACCCAAAAGACATGTTCATAGCAGCTTCATTCATCATAGCACCAAACCAAATGCCCATAAACAGCAAAAAGGATTAATTAATTGTATTATATTCATACTATGCAGTCCCACAGAGCATGAAAAAGAACCACTGCTTCACATCAAAACATGGGTGAATATTATAGATGTAATGAGGAGTAAAAGATAGACCCACTATAGTATAATCCCATTTATATGAAGTTCAAGAACAGATCAAGTCAATGGCAATATACATCAGAATAACGATTACCCTCGAGGCAAAGTTAAGGGTTGACTTAGACCTGGAAGGAAATAGGGAGAATAAAATATGATAAGTGCTTTAAATGAAAATATAGAGTACTCTAAGAACGTAAAATAAAGAAAAATAATCTAGTATGGTGGATCAGTGAGGGCTTTGCTAAGCGTGTGATGTTTGGATTGATATATGATAGATAACGAAAAGCTAAGTAGGTAAAGAGCATTCCTGATAGAATGAAACAGCATCAGCAAAGTCTCTCTGCAAACAATGAGGAACTCAAAGGTGGCCCGTGTGACTGGAACACAAAGAGTACATAAGAGTTCAATATGAGACACAGCTGGAGAGACAGGCAGAGGCAGCCCATGCAATGCCTTGAAGGTCATGTTGAGGATGCCCCAAAGCAATGGAAAGGCATCAAGGGCTTTGGGCAGAAGCATATGATGATCAGGTTTGTGTTATAAAAGATCACTCTGGTTATGCAATGAAAAACCAGAAGGAAAGAACCAAAAGTAAAGGCAAGGGACCCAGATAGCATCCATTCTAGTCATCTGGTGATACATGATAGCAGCTTGGACTACAGAGGGAACAGCAGTAAACGGGAGCCAGCTCACACCTGCTTGCAAGAGCGAATTGTTAAAGTTTCAGAAAGCTTGCGAGCTAGTCATTAAATATAGCTATTACTAAAAATTAAATCATATCAACTTATAATTAAATGAATTCTATTTTAAATACAATATGATTGTTTGCTGTTGAGTATTTCCTCCTGATTCTGCATTCAGTGATTTCAGGTTGAAATTGGCCATGGTGGATGTGTTTATGCCACCTGAATCAGCAAATGCTTCTAAGAGAGTTTTGATTTCCTTTTTTTTTTTTGGACATTGGTTTCAGAGAGCTGGTTGATAAATAAATACCAGCACATCACTGGGTAGGAGGATTGATAGAGACCAAAACAAATGGATTTGAAGGATATTTGGGAAAAGAAATTGATAGAATGTGATAAGTTATATACAGAATGTAAGATAGAGAGACGTACCAAGGACCCAATTTTCTAGCTAGGTTTTGCAATTGCCTAAACAGTGGTGCTCCCTTCAGCAAGATAAGGAACACTGAAAGAAGACAAAGTTTTGAATAGAAAGAAGACGACTTTGGTTTTGCACATTATGTCTGAGGACCTTTGTAGAATTCATGTGGATATTTTGAGAAGGTCAATGTATATATTAGTTTAGAGGACAGATCAGAAACAAAGATATAAATCTGGACATTTACAATGTATAGATGGCCTGACCTCTAGGGTTCCGTGGGATGTCCTAAGATTCTCTCTACTCCTCCTTGACCCCCACTCCCACACTCCACCCTAAAACTGAAGTGATCAAATTCCAGAGCACGTTGGTTTTTAAAAAGTATTTAAGGTGTCAAAATGTAGACAGAGAGATTTACAGTTTCTACTCAGTTATGTATGTAGAGAAATAGGAAAGTTTTACTCTCACCCTTACAATAAGAAAAACGTCAGACGAAATTCAAGTTCATTATTTCACTTCATCCCATCAAAGACTAGGTTGCCAGACAACCAATTAATTAGAAAACTGGGCAGCAACTGACCCAAATATTCTCTTACATGGGGCAAATGGAACCAGATTAATGATAAGAAGAATTCAGCTGGAATAGTTGAAGAACTATTCTATTTGGTGAAGGCAATTGAGGGCTGATGTGAAAGAGTAAAATCCCTGGGGGCTACATATATAGAGGAGAGAGGACCTGTTGTCATGCTTTTACTACACAAATCCCACCAGGACCTCACAGGAAAGAGTGGGGAATATATACAAAAGGCTTCCCTCATGCAGACCTCAGGAAGCAGAAAGAGCAACTACTGCTGGAGAGTTACAAAACTTTGCCCAAGATCCTTTTCCCACATTTTCCCTATGCCTCATGTGGGGAAGGGCAACAACTGTTTCCCTTAAAAACCCATTGCACCATATGAAAGGAAACAGAAAGAAGACCCTTCATCACTTAGGGAGGAGCAGGAATATTTCTTGTACTTCGATTTATGGGGGAGGATTGGCAAGCATACATGCGAAAGGCACACCCCTGGTACCCAGGGACATGTTACCTACCAAAGACCAAAGATTAATCAGAACAAGAGGACATTCTCCCATTTCTCCCCACCAAAAAATGTTGACTTAAAATAACAATGTAATATCTCCAGATTTGCTTCAAGAGACAGACTCTCAACCACTATCTCAAACTTCATATGAAAATTAACTCAAAATTGATCATAGACCTAAATGTAAAGCCTAACATCTATAAGAGTTCTAGAAGAAAATATAAGAGAAATCTTCATGACCTTGAGATAGTAAAATAATTTTTAGATTTAACATTAAAAACATGATCCAAAAAGGAAAAAGGAAGATAAGTTAGAGCTTTTCAAAATTAGCAACTTTTGTTCTTTTGGGTAGATGCCCAGTAATGGGATTGCTGGATCAAATGGTAGTTCTACTTGTAGCTCTTTGAGGTCTCTCCATATTGCTTTCCACAGAGGTTGCACTAGTTTGCAATCCCACCAGCAGTGTATGAGTGTTCCTATCTCTCCGCATCCACGCCAACATTTATTGTTTTGGGACTTTTTGATAAAGGCCAGTCTCACTGGAGATAAGT
>NW_012136192.1:5038757-5041506 GCF_000956105.1 Propithecus coquereli
CTTTTCCCCAGTGTATGTTTTTGTCTGCTTTGTCAAAGATTAGATGGCTATATGAGGATGGTTTTATATCTGGGTTTTCAGTTCTATTCCATTGGTCTATTGTACCTGTTCTTGTGCCAGTACCATGATATTTTAGTTACTATAGCCTTGTAGCATAGTTTAAAGTCTGGTAAATTGATGCGTCCCATTTTGTTCTTTTTGCCTAGGATTGCTTTTGCTATACGGTGTCTTCTCTGGTTCCATACGAAGCATAAAATTATTTTTTCTATATCTGTGGAAAATGATGTTGGTATTTTAATAGGAATTGCATTGAATCTGTAGATCACTTTGGGTAGTATAGACATTTTAACAATGTTGATTCTGCCAACCCACAAGCATGGTATCGTTTTCCACCTGTTTCCATCCTATGCTATTTCCTTCCTCACTGTTTCATAGTTCTTTCACCCTGTAGAGGTCTTTTACCTTCTTAGTTAAATATATTCCTAGGTACTTTATTCTCTTTGTTGCTATTGTGAAGGGTATTGAGTCTTTAATTGGTTCTCAGTTTGACTGTTGTTGGTGTATAGGAATGCTATTGATTTCTGTACATTGATTTTGTAACCTGAGACGTTGCTGAATTTGTTTATCAATTCCAGTAGTCTCATGGAAGAATCTTTGGGGTTTTCTAGGTATAGATCATATAATCAGCAAAGAGAGATAGTTTGACCTCTTTTAAAGTTGAATACACTTTCCATATGATCCAGTAAACATACTCCTAGATATTTATCCAAAAGAATTGAAAACTTATATTCACATAAAAACATGTACACAAAGGTTTGTAGCAGTTGTATCTGCAATAGCTAAACTGGAAAACAACACCCAAGTCCTTCCACTGGCAAATGCATGACCAAACTGTGATACAGCCATACAAAGGAGTACTACTTATCAGTGAAAAATAAAAACCAAAAAGCTATTGCTTTATGAAACGACACTGATGAGCCTCAGCTGCATTTTGCTAAGTAAAAGAAGCTCATCCTGGGAGGGGTAAGATGGCGGACGAGAAAAAACGCCAGCCAGGGTGTCTCTGCAAGAAAGATAGATTTAGAAGAAAGTGAAAAAAAAATAAACAGGCAGACAAACATAGATTAGATCAGAAGGAAGAGTGCCTAAAACTACAGGAGACTACACGGGAAGAAGTTGGGAGGAGAACTGGAAGGAGAAACACCCCGGAGAGGCTTGAAGACCAGCAGCAAGGGTAAGTGTAGCATTTAAATTTTCCCTGCCTTGCATCTCAGACTGCTGGTGGGCGGGCTCCTGACTGGTGGGAGAGACCCACTAACACCAGCCCAGAGACAGCTGCCGCCAGTGAGCCTACTGTGGACAGAGCACCAGGCTCCCAGCTCCCTCGGGGCACTTCCCACCCCACAGACCCAAGCCAATCAGCAGGTGCCATATTGCTTCATTCTCCCCTTGCCCTTCCCTACTCACAGCTGCCAAGAGAGACAGTTTAGCCACCACCCCGAGGCATCTTCAGGGAATGGGACCTTTCTTTTTGGGGTCCTACAGCAGACTGAGGAGTACTCAGACTGTGAGCTCCCTACCCGCCAGCCCTCCCAGGTGCTGCTTGCCTGGTGACTCTAGGAGAGCAGGGAAAATCCTGAGGCAGAGAGACATCAATCCAGCTTGGGCACCCCATGGGTGACTTGACACCCTCATCGTTCTCCCTGGCTGGGTCACGGATTGATCTCCAGGGCTCAGGGGACAAGCCTACAGACCAGATCCCCTACACCCAGATCTTGATTGCATTGCCAGGGGGCACAGAAGGGATATTTGTGAACGAGCCTACTGAGGTGTATGTGCTTTAAGGGGCAGATCAGTGTGCTTGAGGGCAACCCTCCTCCCACGGGAGGGCTGAGCTCCCAGCTCAGGCTGCGATCCTGGGCAGGGAACCTCCCAGCCTGCATCACAGCCAGGGGAGAGCCGCCTGCTTGAGGTCCTGCCTGCTGACAAAGGCCCAGGAGAAACTTCGGAATAGGGGAGGGGGGAAAGGAGAGAGGCCTGCTCCAGACTGAGGGTCTCAGACAGCCCCACCCTCACATGTAGACTTTTCTGCTAAGTGAGGCCATTTCAGCCCCTCCCTGGCAGCTTTGCCCAGTAGCAGAGAACAGACCTTTGACTCCTGCTAACAGCATTCGTGGAGTGTGAGGGCAGGCTCACTCAACCCAGCTCCACCCAAACTCACTCCCCCACCTGCCCCCACTAAGGTGGAGAATAAAGACACACCTGGAAGTCGCAGGGCCTCACCTACCACCTGAGGCACTAGAGGGCCTCTCCAGAGGAACAACAGCTGGTTACAGGACCCCAAAACACTGCAGCTTGCTCCTCCCAGCAAGCGCCACCTACTGACAGGGAGGTCATTCTGCACACCCTTTTACTGCATCTATTGACTCATCATACAGGGTGTAGTGGAATCTCACCCACAAACACCACCTACTGGCTCAGAGACTAAACAGGGCCCGTCATTATCCAAATGCAAATCTAAAGGTAAGAAGCAACAGCTGATCCAAATGGGAAGAAATCAGCGAAAGAACTCTGGAAGTATGAAAAATCAAATGGAAAGCACACCCCACAAAGGGGAACACCAGCTCTCTAGCAATGGACATCAACCAAATTCTGAACACTAAAATGACAGAAGAAAAATTTCGAACATGGATTATAAGAAAACTCAATGATATATTGTAGCAATATACAGCAACATTCTAAACTGCAA
>NW_012136192.1:5041786-5045679 GCF_000956105.1 Propithecus coquereli
AAAAAAAAAAAAAAAAAAAAAACATGTACATGAAGGAGATAATCAGACAAGTTTGCAAAAACATATATATAACCAATGCAGTATTATCCATAATGGTGAAAATTTAACAAAAAATGCATAAATATGCATCAATAGGAAATTGTTTAAATATTTTATTGTACATAGCAATGGACTAATAGTCATTTCCAGGGCTAACACTTCCTGGCTCTGAATTCCAGTAACCCAATTTACACTTAACATTGAATTTCCAAAGCATATTAGGGCCTAGGAGGTACACATCACTGCACTAAGTGCTCAGGTTACAAAGATGAATAGGGCACGCACTCAAACCTCAGGGATCTCATGGTTTAATAGAGCTAGACTTGTGAATTAACACCTTTAGAAACCATAAGTGTACATGATAAAGTTATTTGTAAGGTTCTAAAGGAGTATAGAGGAGGAACACTTAATTCAGACTCTAATTAAAAAGTCATACTTGCCAGATACTTTTCCCATTCCCCACTAATAATTTGCTCGACATAACACAATAGTTAAGTTTATGTGCCATTATTTGAGCATGCATCCACCTAAGGGCAGATCATTTAGATTTTTCTGTTGCACCTGGTATGGTTGAGATCAGCGTTATCCACAGGGAAGAATTAATTCTTGGGACAAAAATAGTGAGCTCTCTAATCAGTACAATAAACTAGCTCAGAGCCTTTAAAGAGTACAATGAACATAGCAGAGTCTCAATAAATGCTTGTTGGTTAAGTCTGCCGCCCCCAAGCCAACCACCGCCCTCCTCCCCTCCCCCTGCCGCCGTGGACCAGCACTGGTGTGCCGCTGGTGTGGCGTTGCCGCCCCCACCCTCCTAACTGCGCAGCAGGAGGTGGGTGACAGGCGAGCCAGGGAAGTTTCATCTGTATTTGCACTCATCCGCTTCGCTGGCACCACTGCATAAGCTCCACCTCCTGTCAGATCAGCCACGACATTGGAGTCTCATGGGAGCCCAAACACTACTGTGAACTGCGCATGCGAGGGATTTAGGTTGCTCCTTGTGAGAATCTAATGCCTGATGATCTGAGGTGGAGCTGAGGCGGTAATGCCAGCGCTGCAGATGTAATAAATGTGGTGCGCTTGAATTATCCCGAGGCCATCTCCCCCCACCCCACCCCCAGTCTGTGGAAGGACTATCTTCCATGAAGCTGGTCCCTGGTGCAAAAAGGTTGGGGACTGCTAGGTTAAGTGATTTTCTAAAATCTTCCAAAAGAGGATTACCATAAGGTATGCTAAAGCAAAGTACCAAGGCTTTCTCCAGTACTGGCAAAAATAAACTGTCTTTGATGGATATATAGATCTGATAGAGTCATACACTGATAAATATTGGGGATGAGAATTCTTACGCCCAATTCCCTCTTTATTTAACATTGGGCCAGACAGGTAACTAATTTGCTCTCTGAAAGATCTGAACACCAAAAGACTGTCCAGAGAAAGTACTGACAGAAGTCACACTAATCTTTCAGTAGCTGCCATGCCCAAAGAGAACTTTAAAAATCAGCAACTTTTTAAATTTTTCATTTCATTCCCTCAAGAAAAAAAAAAAAAAAAACTTGAGGGAAGGAGATACAAAATAAAAAAGTGATAATGAAACTACTCATTGCAGTAAGTTTAAAGATAAATCACTGATCAGGCTTTTAGGAAGGAGGGAAGAGAAGAAGCAATTAATTTATTTTTTTCTTTCCTAGAACAATGCATAGGTAATAGCCCATTGTGTGCATGAATTACAGCTGAGCTGCAAAAATGCTGTATAATTTTAACATTCTACTGGCTTTTCCCAATCAATCTCATTGATGTCCTTTCCAAGGATAAAGAATGGAAGCTTAGCTTCTTCAACTTAAAGAAAATATAAGATCTCATTCTGTTTCTCCGTTTCTTTGTTATGATGCTTTAATGCCACCCGTGTAATTGATTTCTCTCTTTTTCCTCAAGTCGAATGCTCATTTTTGATTCTAGAATGATAGAATCGGCTTCTCTGAAGCTGTGATGAATGAGGTATATGTACTTCTCTAACTCTTCACTTTATGTCCAAAAGATGTGTTGGAAGAAGGAAATTGCTGGTTGTCAGAATTGGAGGCTCATCGTTCCACCCTGGTGAAATATTTCCTGACCGCCTCTGGCACAAATAGAGAACAAGCAAAACAGTCATGATAAAACCCTAAGGGAGTAGGCAAAAATCCCTTGCAGGCTTGCCCAGAAAAATCTATATCACAATCTGAGCGATACATCAATTGCAGTGGCACATGGATAAGCATTTTTAAGCAATTTCTTTTCCAATGCCTGTTAGCCACCCTAACTCTCAAAGAATCTTTGAAATCTCAAATTCTCACTAGAGACAAGTAATGTGTGAGGAGCATTACACATATTATCATTAATTGTTACAATATCCTAGGAAATCCCTATCATTAATTTCCTTCCCAGATGAGAACAATGTGACTCCCATAGCTTCATTAACAGTCAGTTCCAAGGTCACTGAGCTAGTGAGTCTTGAAATTGAGATTTGAACTCAGGACCATCTGTCTTCAAAGCCCAGTCTCAACCAAACCATCTCATTGACAAGAATGTGGATGAACTCAAGATATATTCTTTAACACTTACCTCGGTCTCAAAAACAAAACCAGTGTGTACTCCATTCCACTGCCCCTCACATCAACCAAAAAACACTGCTCCCCCCACTCTCACAAAAATAAAAAAAAATCAAGGGCCATAAATAATTATTAAAATACTTTTGTTGGACTCCAACACTATATAATCTGAGTAAATAGTGTGACAGGCAATTAAACTTAGTTTAAAATGATTTTGTTCAATACAGACTTAACAGTAAAGGTTAATTTCTACCCATTTGCTGCTAATAAAACCTAGATGTACTGCCAGCAAGAAAAGGTAGGATGTCACAGTAGCAAAAATGCTTGCTTTCTTATTACTCAAAACAGTGGCTTTCACATTTCTCTCCCCTGAAACAATACTTTATATTTCCGATACTTTGGGTTGATATTGCGTATCATCAAAAACTAGTTTTCTATTTTATCTCTCTGTTTCTCTTTGAATTTGTCATTCTCTTTTTCTTTATGTGTCTACAGGCCTACTCCGTACCAAGAAAATTTCATATTATTTTATTTCTACCAGGAGAGAACTGTTATGTCTATTTTCTACTGTAAGTCTAAGATTACGTAGCCAATAAGAGATGAACCTAAGATTTAACCCCAGAAGTTTCTGACTTAAAAGCCTATGAACTTCCCATAATATAATGATGCATTTCTATGATTTTCCTTGGTCTCTTTCTCTTTGTTTATTTCTCTCTATAGCTCTTTAATTGAATCTCCTTTTATTGGTCCTCTGGCCAAAGATATAATTATACTTCTATTCCATCCACTTCTATTTCTTTTCACTTTCCTATTCTACCTCCACTAGACAACCACCAGGGCCAACTCTCTATGTCTAGTAGAGGTATATTATTTATTCACTCATTCGCTCATTCAATCAATCAATCAATCATGAATCCCTTCATTTAATAATGGAGGAGTGAGAGTGGGGCAAGGGTTGTGCAAGCCAGAGCAATGTGCCCGTCACTGGCTGGGGATGCAGGGTTACCACCGTAATAGCCAACCCCCACCTACTTGCCCTGAAGTCAGGTCTGACAGACTGAGCAAGCACGGGGTGTTTTGTTCTGTTTTGTTTTGTTTTGTGTGACATTCAAAAGTTTTCATTTTTATGTTGTGCAGCCTATTCATCTTTGTGGCGAGGTTGCTTCTATTGGTTTTTATGCTTAGAAAATTCATCTTAACCACATAATCAATTTAAATATTGCTTATTTTGTCTAAATATTTTTAATGTTAACACTTGAAACACTTTACTGA
>NW_012136192.1:5046734-5048767 GCF_000956105.1 Propithecus coquereli
GGGAGGAGGCAGGACATAATTATCTTTGTACTACTCTTTAATTCATCTCTAGATTCTTTCCCAGTGGTGCAAAATTCTCTAAAGACATTCAAAAACATGAAGTGTTCTACCACATTCATTTTGGGGGAGCAGTTTTTCCTGGAGACGTGTACTCTTTAGGCGTATTTCAAAGGGGACTCCTGTCATGCCTTCATTCCCTTGAACTGTCTCTAGAGCTGGAGATCTCTCTCTTCTGCTGGATCCATTGTTTTCCAGATTCTAATTCTTCCTCCTTCTTGCTTCACTACTGTATTTTGGTAGAGCATATTCTTGAGTAGCTTCCTGGAAAAGAAGTGCATGGGAGGTAATTTTTCTATATGCCGTGCATGCCTACAAATGCCTTTAAATTCTGCCCTCACACTTCACAGATAATGACACTGAGCATAGAATTCTACATCGGAAATTATTTCCACTCAAAAGAGTGAAGGTATTTCTACCATAGCTTCTAGTCTCTAGTGTCTCCGTTGAGAAACACTTTGCCATGCAGACCTTTGGTCCTTTGCATGAACCTGCTGTGCTCCCTCTGGAAGCTTTAGGGATGTTCTCTTTCTCTCATGCATTCTGAAATTTAACAGTGAATTGACTTTCATCCATTTTGTTGGATACTCAGTGAGCCCTTCAAATCTGAGTGAGTCAACTCTAGTCCCTCATGAGCCTTTACATTATGGAATTATTTCATTTTTGCACACATTTTCTCTTTTTCTAAAACTCCTCTGCCATTGTATTTTCTAGATTCTTCCTTTAACATTCTCTTTTTTCCCTCTTGTATTTTCTATCTCTTTGACATTTGGTTTTATTTTCAGAAATATTTCTTCAATTTTATTGTCTAATACTTCTGTGAAATTTTGCTTTTCTAAAATCCTAGTCATGATTTCCTAAAGCTCTATTTTATTCTGTAAATGTTATTTTATTTACTCCTATTCTTGGTGGATTTTTTTGTGTTTTTCTTTTTAATATCTCTTGAAATAGTTTGTTTCTTCCCAGTTTCTTTAATGATTACTGTGTTGGCCTTGATCTTTCATGTTCCCTCATTTTTTGGAAAGGAAAACTAAAAAGCTGATAAGAAACACGGTGTATACCAGTGAGATCTGCTTCCCAGTGGAAATGATCTCACTAAAACATATTCTTTGGACCCTTCCTCCCCAATGGTATAGTATTGATTATATTTTTTTATCCTGGACTGGTCAAATTCACCAGAAAAGCCATTTAAGATTTCCTGACTGAAGGGCCTAAACTTGTTCTTAGCCTTCCAAGAGCCACTGAGAAAGAAGAAAGCTGAGGATATCAAAAGTCAGTGAATACCATGTTCTTGTTTCCTTCTTTTTGTGCCAGCTCTCTTAACTGAGCCTGTAGGTTCCTACTGTCATTTCTCCAGAAAATAATCCATCAGCCAACACAGCAGGAAAGGGCAATTGCCCATGAGGGTGAAGTTGGGGACATACTCTGGGCATCTATATAGGCTTTCAATCACTCTTTCTTTTTTAAGATCCATGATCACCCACTATCTGATCATTCCCATGTGCCAAGTCCCATCAGTTCCTGAGTCTCCAAGGGGCCCACAGTATACATTAGCTTATGTCTCAGTGCGCCCCATTGGTGGCTTAGCATCCACAATTTTCAGGTCTGATAATATACCAGGTACCTTTGTCCCCTCTGCTTACTGTTTCCAAAATATCTCCCATGGTCTTTTTTCTTGTGGGTATATGCCTTTAGCTGATATTCTCTTTACTTTTCTTTTTTTAGTCTAGTTTCATGAGGGTGCACTTCTAAAATGTGTATTTACTTGTCCTCTCTAACAGAAAGCACCCACTGATTCTACATATTAATTTGGTAAATAAAGAATCTACAGGCCAGGCGCAGTGGGTCACGCCTGTAATCCTAGCTCTCTGGGAGGCCGAGGCAGGCGGATTGTTTGAGCTCAGTTCAAAACCAGCCTGAGCAAGAGTGAGACCCTGTCTCTACTAAAAATAGAAAGAAATTAATTGGACAACTAA
>NW_012136192.1:5049669-5060759 GCF_000956105.1 Propithecus coquereli
GTGTAGATATCCAGATTGGATAGTCAGGAAAGACTTCTCAGAGTGCGTGAGGTTTAGGGCTTGAGTAACATGGTAAATGGTGGTATCATTCAATAAAATGGGACATACTGGGAAGATATAGTGTGGGGGACAATGAGGGAAGAATTTCAATGTTTTATTTGGGCATATTAAGTATGAAATGTCTATTAGTCAACCTGATTAGAAATGGCAAGTAGGCAGTATGATACAGGAATTGAACTCAGGGAAGAGACAGAATTATAGGAAAAAATTTGTAATTTTTTCACAATAAATTGTCTTTAGAAATATGAGCCTGGACAATTTAATCAAGAGCATGAGTATCACAAGGATGGAGAAGAGAAACTAGGATGGAACCCCAAGGAGCTCCAAGAGGTTAAAAGGGGTTGGAAAGCAGCCTGCAAAAGAGTCTGACAAGAACCATCCAGGGAAACAGGAAGAAAAACAAAAAGCATGAAAATGGATCAGCACAGTGAAAACAGCATCTCCAGAGGAAGGGGTGATCAGTTGTGTCAAAGGCTTCTGAGAGAGCTGGTAAGAAGGGGCTAAAAAATTGACCATTAATTTGACAAGAATATTGTTGACCTTGCCAAATGTGGTTTCAAAGGAGTAGTGTAGACACAATCAACCTTGTTAACCGTGTGTGTGTGTGTGTGTGTGTGTGTGTGTGTGTGTGTGTGTGTGTATCTCCACTAAACATAAGTTTCTCCTTAGGTTCATGCAAAGACTAAGTGGAAAGTTGGGTCTAACCAGGTTGGGAGGTTTCTCAGGTAAGTACAACAAAAGAGAAAGACAGAGAGAGAGAGAAGGGGAGAGAGAGAGAGAAAGAGAGAGAACTGTAACTATGTAATGATGTAATGATGCAACATAAAATATGAGCTGGACAAGAAAAGAAGAAAGTGATTGATATTCATAAAATAACAGGGTCAGTGGAAGAAACAACTTCATGGTATTTAAGAATTATCATTTTAAGAGTAATGGAATAAATAAGCTGGAAGGATAAGATTGGTGATGAGAGAATTAGATACCTAGAGTCAAGAATTCCAGAGTGTTCAGAAGTGGTGATGAATATTCAAATATATGGTCATTGGAGAAGACAAATGAGATGGGGTGGAGGAAAATATCATCAAAAGATAGAATATGGAAGATCCGAGAGGACAAGATGGTGCATCATCCTTACGGTTGATGGGTTACTAATATTTTACCATTAATCATTTGTTTCTCCATTAATTATTGGTAATATAATTTTGAAAATATTATCTTGGTCTATAATGTGACCAGCAACGGTAATATACTACTGTGTTGACAATATGCTATGATTACTATGTATATTATGAATGAGTTGGTAGTATACTACTTCTTATTATCTTTCTATATACTGTGAATGAGAATGGTCACAGTAGCAAAGATTTAAAACAAACAAAAACAAAAAACAGCCAAAAATTTATCCATTTCCTCTAGACTTTCTAATTTTTGTACATAGAGATGTTCATAATAGTCTCAGATGATCTTTTGTGTTTCTGCGGTATTAGTTGTAATGTCTTCTTTTTTATTTCTGATGTAGCCTATTTGAATCCTCTCCCTTCTTTTCTTGGTTAATCTGCTAGTGGTCTATTGACTGTGTTTATCTTTTCAAGGAACAAACTTTTTGTTTCATTGATGCTTTGTATTTTTTGTTTATTTCAATTTTGTTTAGTGCTGCTCTGATCTTTGTTATTTTTTTGTCTTCTGCTAGCTTTGGATTTGGTTTGTTCTTGTTTTTCTAGTTCCTTGAGGTGTGTTGGCAGGTTGTTAATTTGTGATCTTTCTGTATTTTTGATGTAGGCATTCAGTGCTATAAACTTCCCTCTTAGCATTGCACCACCATTGTCCTTCAGTTCAAAAATTTTTTTGATTTCCGTCTTGATTTCATCATTAACCCAAAGACCATTCGGCAACAGGTTGTTTAATTTCCATGTATTTGTGCAGTTTCGAGAATTTCTATTGGAATTGATTTCTAGTTTTATTCCACTGTGGTCTGAGAAGATATATGGTACGATTTCAACTTTTTAAGATTTGCTGAGACTTGTTTTGTGTTCTGATATATGGGCCATCTTGGAAAATATTCTGTATGCTGATGAGAAGAATGTGTATTCTGCTGTCATTGGGTAGAATGTTCTGTAAATGTCTTTTAGGTCCATTCATTCTAGAATTCAGTTTACATGCTGTGTTTCTTTGTTGATTTTCTGCCCCAGAAGGGACAGAAAATTACAAAAACCAACAACATTAATGGGCATTTGGATGATTTATAAAGTAGTCAAAATATACATTTTGAAAGAAGAGGTAAGTATCAAGGAGTATTTACAGCTGAATTCTAGCAGACCTACAAAGAGGAACTGGCACCTATGCTACTGAAACTGTTCCAAAGTATCAAGAAGGAGGGAATCCTCCCTAACTCATTCTACAAAGCCAGTATCACCCTGATATCAAAGCCAGGAAAGGGCATAAAAAGAACACAAAAAGAAAACTACAGACCAATATAACTGATGAACATAGATGCAAAAATGCTCAACAAATACTAGCAAACCAAATCCAAAAGTACATGAAAAAGATAATTCACCACAAGTGAATTTCAACGCAAGTGGGTTTCATCCCAGGGATGCAAGGATGGTTCAACATATGCAAATCAATAAATGTGATTTATCACATAAACACAATTAAAAATCAAAACCATGTGATCATCTCAATAGATACAGGAAAAGCATTTGATACAATCCAGCACCACTTCATGATAAAAACCCTCAACAAACCAGGCAGAGAAGGAACATACCTTAAAGTAATAAAAGCCATGTATGACACACCCACAGCCAACATCATATTGAATGGGTAAAAGTTGAAGGCATTGCTTCTAAGAACTGCAACAAGACAGGATGCCCATTTTCACCACTTCTATTCAACATAGTACTGGAATTCCTAGCCAAAGCAAGCAGGCAAGAGAACATCTACCCCCAAGTTCCAAGGTACTCTAAGAGTGAGCAAAGTAAAAGGTTAGAAGCAACAAAGAAGGATAATCAGATTGATGTTGTTTACATGCAAAGTTTGCAGTGAAAAGTAGCAAGAGAGAAAGTGAGAAAGGTAGTAGAGACAATACACAACATGCCATACCATAGTAATTAACTTGAAATGTTTCCTCTGGGTAAAGAAGAGCCAGGGACAGTGTCTAAGCTTGTGTGATTATTTTCCTCTCCTCTATAAAGCAATTTTAATGGAAGGGTCAAATACAAAAATACCACTTCAAAGAAGCATCCTCATGGGAGTAAAGTATGCTACAAAAGAGGCAACCCAGACACTGACATATGAGGGAAATGCTTAACATTTATTCATTTATTACAAATCTCTTGAATGTCTGCCTGTTTCATGAGAGGCATTGTGGTGAATACTGACACAGAACAAACCACTGATGGAGTTGTCATAGGATTTTAGAGTCACAATAGAATGGAATTGAGGTGAAATATCCTTTAGTTGGTTGGTATCTAATAAGAAGATAAATTGAACATTTTAAATATATTTGGTTGTATAAGAACGCAGTATGATATACAAGATATATCTATATGATACCCATATATTCAATATGAGATATATGAATTCAATATGAATGTGTTAAATATAGCAAGGACTTTAGAGGCCATCTAATCCAACTATCTCAATTTAAGAAAAAAGAATCAAGACCCAGAGTAGTTAACATGAATTGTCAAAAATCACCTAAGTGTTCTAACACTCATAACCGTTAGACCTATCACGTTTGTCATTCAGGATTGCAGAGTTGTAAGTGAAATGACTTCACCCAAATTCTCTTCCAACTTAGCTACAGACCCTGGGCAATAGAAGCCCAGGGAATCAAATAGATGGAGAACATGCTATGAACTTATTATTTTGTGAAACCAAAGCTTTAATAGTGCACAGAAATTCACAAGTGAATTATCAAGTAGTGATTGTCTGGAAACTGGAGCACTGTACTTAGGCCCTGGCTGCTTGGAGAGAACTCAGCAGCCCTTGTATTTCTTAACCAGTGGCTCTACACGCAGTGGTTTTTGCTTAGCTATTTGACCTGTGGAAAAATTATTCAACCCAGAAGCCTTCAAAGACAGTCTGTTGAAAAGCACTTACAGACTTAGGAGAACTGAAAATTGTTCTTAATTTCTCGTTTGCTGGAGATGGCCTGCATGTCCAGTTAATCAGCAAAAGCCTTCGCTTTCCACCTTATATCAAAATCATTATTTCTTCTGCATTTATCAGAATTTTGAAGCTATGTTTAAAGATAGAGAAAGTACCACATCTCAAAATTTAAAAAGATCGTCTTATTAATAGTGCTGTTTTAAAAATTGCAAAACTAAAGAAGCTACAGGGTATAATGGAAAGAATGGACTTTGGCATCAGCCACACCAGTATATGAATTCAGGTCACTTGCTAGATAACCTAGGACAAGTAGCTGAATTTTGAAAGTAAAGAGAAAGTTTTCTTTTCTCTTGTGTAAAATAGGAATACCTTTGTCATGGGTTTATTTCATCAATTAGAAATAATGTATTAAAAAAAGAATGGCCCATTCTTGGAACTCAATACATGATAGATATAATAATGATGATGATCATAATAGAAAGCATTGAACCTCCAGATTACACCTGAGTGAAGAAGAAACCATGATACGTATTGGTTATGGGTAGAAATATCACAGGAAGTATACAATGACATTTACAAGAAAAGTGATCAATGTCAACCTAACCAGTAATGGTCAAATTGACATCCTGTGCCTCCAAAAATAGTACATTGAGAAGGACACAATACTACTTTTGTAGTATTCTTACTCAAAATCTACAACCTGAATATGATCATAATGAAAATATCAGCCAAATCTCAATCAAAGGATAGTCTACCACATAAATAGCCAATACTCTTTACAAGTGTCAAGGATGAGAAAGCTAAAAAGACTAGAGACCTGTGTCAAACTAAAGATGATAAAGAGATATGATAACAAAAAGCAGTGTATGCTCCTGTACTGACCCTGGCCAGGAAAGGAACATTAGTGGAACAGTTGGCAAAGTATTAATAAGATTTGTAGATGATATAATATTACCACATTAATGTTAATTTCCCAATATTCATAATTGTACTGTGGTTATGTACAGTGTTAACATTTGTGACGTCCAGGTGAGCAGTTCTTGGGAATTCCTTGGACAATTTTTGGAAATCAAAAATTATTTCAACATAAAAAGTTTAAAATTTAAAAAAAAAATTTTAAAAAATGAGAATGTTACAAAACGAAAAAATAGTAGGAAAAAATAAAATTACATTTCTTAAGAATATGCTAAAATCCAGACCAGCCTTTCAAATCAGTGTTGTTTTGTCTCTGGGCTCTAACTAAAAAATCACTGTGGAGAAGTTTAACAAGTTTTAAATTAAATAATTAAATGGTTAGGGAATAAGTAGTCCAGGGATTTCCAAATCAAATAAAGTAATATTTACTGAATATGTACTGCATGCAAATAATAGAAATACCTATAGGTGATGCAAAATGAAGAAGATACAAGTTTCTTTTCTCAGTCAGCTTCCAGTTCGATGAACCAGCCAAGACTTGAAATAATGTAATAAAATAAGCAACCATATTTAACAGTGATCAGATAACCACAAATAAACAAGAATAAAGAGATGTTATTGTTTAGTGATGCTGACAAATGCATCATTCTAATTCGATGGATAGGTTCACAAGAAGGAACAGTTCCCTGTATGCAGATTGTAGCTTCATCTACCCAGCAGCTCCAACCCACAGCCTGAGGTCAAGGAGCGTCCAGAGAAGCACCACAAGAGTCAGGATAGCATAAGAAGTGCAAACATAGATTCAGATGCCTGAGTTCAGATCATGGCTCTGCCATTTACCAGCTGGATGGCTTTGATCATGTTATTTGACCTCTCTGTGGCTCAATTCTATAATCAATACACAGAGTTGTTAAACGGACCAAATGAATCAATATGTGCGAAAGGCTGGCATATAATAAATGTTGTTATATATTATTATTCTACATTTCTTTCTTTCTCTTAAACACCCCACCTGCAACAGCTCCCCTCACACCCACACATATACAAGATTTTTTAGCAAGTCCTTTTGCTGTTCTTCAATAAATATTCCCTAAGTCAGTTTACTTTTCTCTATTTCCACTGCTAACTTGTCTAAGTCACCATCATCTCTCGCTTGTATTAAAATAGTACTGTGATTGCATCATAACCAGCCTCTCTGCCTCCACTTTTGCCACCTTGCACCTCCACACAACAGCCAGATCATCTCCCTAACATAAAACAGATGCCTCTACTCAAACCAACCAGCAACTTGTGATTGCACTAAGGATAAATTCTAATTTTCTTACCATGGCTGGAGGTCTTCCATGGTCTGGATGGTGCCTCCTCTCTGAACTCATAATACTTTCTCCCTTGTTCACTATACTCCAGCCCCGGGGCCTCTCCCTGTGCTGGGCACACTCGTTTCATATTTAACATCACTTCCATCATCCTTGTTCTGCTCTCAGCCTGTGCTCTGCTTTCACATCCTAAGGTTCCTGTATCCTTCCTACCATTCGTTGCGTTTATTGTACTACTGGTTACCTCAGCAGCAGTACTTTCATGTGTTGGAATCGAATTTTGTTCAGGTTTTTATCCCTCCTTCACATGATCCATAGGATGATTCTAGCACATTCTTAATTTATGCCTTTTGTTTAAGGATAATAATTAATAGCATCCCCTTTTACTGTCACAAGTGCCCTACTTTGGACTAAAAATTATATGGTCACTCTATCTATGGGAAAATCCTAATCAGTACCAGCCAGGGGTCAGCAAACTATGGCCTGAGCATCAAACTAAATGTGTGTTTTTGTCAATAAAATTTTACTGGACACTGCCACACCCATTCGTGTGCATGTTGTCTATGGCTACTTTTGCACTACAAAAACAGAGTTGAATAGTTAAAACACAGACCTTATGGTCCACAACTCTGAAAACATTTACTCTTTTGCTATTTACAGAAAAAGTTTGCTGTCCCCTGTTCTAAGCCAATTAAGGTTATCCTTTCTCCCTGCCACTGATTAGTGTAGGAAGGAGTATAAAACCCAGGGCTGGTCAATGAAATGTAAGAGGATATCCTCCTGGGAAGAACTTCAGAAAGAGTTCTTGGCTGGTGAAAGAGACACAGGGGAATTGCTACTCCTCTTTTTCATCCAGATGACCTAGATATGTGGATTTGCTATCTGTAATGCTGCAGTCATCGTTCAACCAACCGGAGGATGAACCCAACAAGCAGAAATCAGAGCCCAGAGATCTTCAGGAAAGTGTAGCTGGATCCCTGAAGTACGGTGCCTGGAGGCTATCATATCTATGTTTATCTTCTCATGTGAGAAGAAAATCTGATTACTGTTTAAGCTAATTCAGTGAGTGTTTGTTGTTAAAGCTAAAATCGTTTCAGCTGATGCAAGTTCAACCTGGCCTTGCTAGAACACATGCTGGGATTTTAGTAGTGGCCTAGTCAACAAAGGAAGGGAACTAGGAATGGACTTAACTGGGGCTAGGAAATCGACCAAGCTGTAGGATAGACTCTTGAAAGTATTGTTCAAAAATCTGATGAGTGTGCAGAGAGTGGGTTTTGTATAGTTGGACGATATCAATGTCCGAGAAGGTCGTATATAGTGTTTGGAGTGTGGGGTGGGGGTGGAAGGGGGTTTAGATGGCGATCTGCTGACCCAGGTGATTGACTGCAGTTTCTCATGATTCAGTGTAGTCTATCTTTCCGAAGTAGGACAGAAAGATAGCATTTGGAGATCCAGAGGACAGAGACCCTCTCCTGACCTAGAACAGAAGGTCTGCAAGAGCTCAGCAATTAGCCAGATCTCCAGCCAAGCAGACTGAGGTTCTGAGCAGGGCTCCAGAACCAACATGTGGACCAAACGTGAATTATATTGACTAGAACAGGAGTGATAAACTCCTATGTCTACAAGGCCAAACCTAAATGCAGATGCAGTGGGTCAGTGAATATGAGCCAGATCCTTCTGAAGGATGCCATGTGCAAGAATGAAGGCACAGGCCTTGCTAGATCTCAGCTAGAAATTTGCATATTTTTACCTGAGAACCCCGTGTTTTAAATGTTGGAAACTTATTTGGATGAGCAAACAATAACATGTTAATCAATCATGTGAGGTGCAAGGAAAATCTCTCTGGGTCTGGGCAAAGTAAACATGGTAGTGGGTAGGCTGTAGTTCAATGAATGTGGAGCCTAGACTCTGTACCTGGGGAAGCAAGATGATGTCTGGACTCTACTCACCTGTGAATAGAGACAGGGCTCCAGACACACTCCTTTTCCTGGTCAGAACTCCTGCAGTAATGGGTCAGCCCTCAACCTGTGGCTCATCTCAGTGAATCCACCTGCTGCAGGCAAAGGAAATCAAGTCTGATTCAAGTAGGAGGTTTGTGTATTGGAGGAATGAGAGATAAGCCTAAAGACTAAAGACAGTGTAGATCCAATTTGTTATAGAAGACCATCATTATTCAATGAATGAGGCTAATAAAGAGACACAGATCTCTTTGCCATAAGTTTGATGAATGCGCCAGGACCGCTTTACCTAATAGAAATGTTGGCACACGAGTAAGTAAATATGCCTGTTTTATCAGCAGGCAGCCTGAGACCAAATGAACTAAAAACATCCACATCACAAATGTTACAAACAATTCAAATTCTCATTTTATTAAAATGTAACTGTGCTGAGTTAGCCCTAAAGCAATGGGGCTCAACATTAGGAATGCTTGGAAATAATAAGTCTGCAAACATTGAGAGTTTTGAGCTCATACTTCTTTTCCTCGATTCCTAAATTTATTCTCAAAGCTGAAAAGGAATTATTCAGGAACCACTGCTACTTCCTACTTGCCCTCAATCTGCCTCCCATCAGCTTATATCTCCACGGAGAAACAATGACAGTGTTTGAACAGAAAACAGCCTTGAGAAACTTGGCCATTTATCTGTTGAAGTGAAAGAAGAAGAAATCTGTATCCAACCTGTTGTACGTACAGATAGGAGTCTGAGAATACAGTGTCAGCACAATCGCCAGTCTCCATCCTGCCTCAGGAGGTAACACAACCTGCTAATGAGAGATTGTGTGAAACACTCTGACTACAAACTACTTAGCCCTTTGCTGATTGATTTCAAACCCACAGAAAAAGACCCAAAGCAGTGATTCATTTGTAAGAATAATTATGCCATGAGATCTGAATCTGCTGTAAAAGAAATTAAAGGTCTTACACCAGGTAAATTCTTATTGCAGGATTTCAGACTATAGCTGATGCTTTTACTTAGCTAGACAAGTTCTCTCAGTCTAATTTGTTCCCACAAATACTAATTTTTCTTTATCAGCATCTTCATCAGCATCACCAAGTCACAGTAGCAGTTAATAAACATGCAACATTCACAACATGCTAGACATTTTTTTTTTTTTTTTTGAGACAAAGTCTCACTCTTTTTGCCCGGGCTAGAGTGCTGTGGAGTCATCCTAGCTCACAGCAACCTCAAACTCCTGGGCTCAAGCAATCCTTCTGCCTCAGCCTCCCGAGTAGCTGGGACTACAGGCATGCGCCACCATGCCCGGATAATTTTTTTTCTATGTATTTTTAGTTGTCTGATTAATTTCTTTCTATTTTTAGTAGAGATGGGGTCTCGCTCTTGCTCAGGCTGGTTTCGAACTCCTGAGCTCAAACAATCCGCCCGCCTCGGCCTCCCAGAGTGCTAGGATTACAGGCGTGAGCCACCGCGCCCGGCTAACATGCTAGACATTTTATTAAACACTTTGTATGATTTATTTTGATGACTATAACAGCCTTATAACGTAGGCACTATTTTTATTCCCCATTTAACAGATGGGAAAAAGTAAGGCTCAGAAACACTAAAAGCTTGAGCAAGGAACACTGGCCAATAAATGACAACACCGGGATATAAAACTTGGTTTTTCTGAGGCCAGAGCTTGCACTCAACCATTATACCCTAAGTAAACTGCCTCTTCCCCTTTGAAAACTGTGTTGAAATTTCCTAAAAGGCATGCTTACAGGATGGTATCGTTCAAACATTTAACTTATTATTTGTCAATTTCTATCTGTCTTGTCCTTTTAAATGGATCCAGGTATGCAAAAATATGGGAAGTTTATGAAAACTACATGTCAGGATCTTGCTTTTGTTGCCAGGGTATATATTGGGAAAACCTCTACCTCATCAAAGCCAACAATTACTCCATTCTCATCTTCCCTAGCTCTGCATCTCAATCTCTGATTGTTTCTTCAAGCACCATTTGTCTCTGGCACTCTGCTTTGGACTTTCATCTCAACTCAACAATAGAGTTTACCTTTGAACACGCCTAAAGGTCATCTCCCTTTCTGTCACGTGGCACTTGCACTCTGCTCACACCGAATGACTCAGACTACCTAGATCTACCCTCTCTGGTCTTCTCTCTAAGAAAAGAGAAAACTGACAATGACCAGCTATGGAATTGCAGCTGAATTTACTCAAAATTTCATGTCTTTTTCCCCTATTTCATTAATTGGCAATAATATATGGAGATTCCACATAGCAAATGTCAAAACCCAGAAGACTCTGCCAGCATTTCAGGTCATACAACTAAGGCAGGCAAACAGGCAGCCAATGACAATAAGCTAATTATAGGCCCCTGACCAATGGCTGGGTCTAACTCAGGCTTATGGCAGTGTGAGGTAAGAGATTTAATGAGCAATAAGAAAAACAGTTTGCCCTCTATATCCCTGCCTGATTCCATGCGTTCAACCATTGGAAGGCAGGACTTATAACGGGCTGCTTACCGTTCCCCAGGGAAGTACAACTGAGGTGGATGTGGAGTCTGTTTGCAGCTAATAAGGTCAGAGTGTGAATGCTCAACCCAAAATAGAATAATAATATATGGTCACTCAGAGTGTAGGAATTCAACTCCCGTAAGTCACATCATTCAATAATGATAATAAAGCTTCAGCACCCTCTCATCTAATAATATATCCTGATTCCTTAAAAAGGG
>NW_012136192.1:5061114-5065919 GCF_000956105.1 Propithecus coquereli
GTTTCTGACCTTGGCATATGCAGGTACCTCTTCCTGAGACTCCTTCCTCTTTTCTGGACCTGACCGACTCTTATCCATACTCAGTAACCAAGGTGAATGTCCCTCCTCTGGGACCCCTTCTCCAGTTCCTCAGGTAGATCCCATTATTTCTTGCAGTTAAGACTTTAGGTGTGACCACAGTGACTCTGAAAACTGCTATGCTCTTTTTTTACTTTATATACAAATCTATTCAAAGTCAGATAAGACTATAGTGTTGTTCATCTTTCATCAGCTTTTGACTGTGTACATAGGAACCAAGGAACTTAACTTTATTACCAACTAGTAATGTTTATAATTTCTTAAAATCTGTACTTTAATATCACTTCCCAAACTAGAAAGGATCCATTAATGGAAGATGCAATGTTTAATACTCCACAAGGATGCAGTTTAAAACCCTTCCCCTATTTTAATATTTATGTCTATGTAAAAGTGAATTGGGTCCTGTGTCTTCTCACCATACTGAAATAGGAGGCTTAATATAGCAAGTTGAATATAGCAAGCAAATATCCACAGGACAAGTAGTCCTGGTTAAGTATACATTGCTATTGATATATGGGATACCATTACTCTAAAAATTAAAGCATTGCCTTTGCAGAGTGTCTCTAGCACTTAAGGTCAGTGAAACCCTGTACTTCCACTGGAGATTCCCTTGGGCAAGTTTCTACATGAAGGAAAACTTCACAATCACATTACAGATTGTCTAAGATAATCAGCCAAACTCCCATTACACTAAAAGATAGAAATCCAAAATACAAATGTATATGAACCACAGGGCTATACATTCTCATTGCCTGAAATGCTCACATTGCCTATCCTGGCCAGGAGTCAGAATTTGGGGAATGTCTCACTTGAGCTCTGGCAAAGTCCAAGGGACTTTACCAGAGGACTATTTTGATATTCCAGATTGTTTTTCCCTTTGGACAAGGCTGTATTCATACTAATAACATTAATCTCTCTTGATTCCACTTTTTTTAAAAAATGATGACCTCTGTGTCAGCTATTTATCACTGCTTAACAATTCTTCTAAGACTTAGTGGATTAAAACAGCCACCATTTATCCATGCTCACAAGCTTATAAGTCAACTGGGTGGTTCTGCTCATCCAGGGAAGGCTCAGTCCATCTTTGCTGGGCTTGCTTTCATGTCTGTGGTCAGCCAGCAGGGTGGCGGGAGGCTGGCATGTCTTTAGTGATCTTACTCACATGTCTAGTAGTTGGCTGGCTGTAAACCCGGTGATGCACGGAACTGAGCCATGTGTTTCTCCTCCAGCAGGCTAGCCTGGGCTTGCTCACATGCTGGGTTCCAATAGAGCAAGTGGAAGTGCTGAAGTCTAGGCTTAGAAATGGCACACTTAAAATAATTAGAAGGTCATTAGGCTGAAGCAGCTCCAGGACCCTGGGTACCTATGTAAGCAAGCCAAAATCCAACTCAATGTCAACAGAAACATAAAACTGAAGCATAACCAATCAGAAACTGCCAACTAACCTCTAACTAGAGACTTTCCACTGGAGCGATTCAAATAAGGCTTCTGCTCCACTTTAACCAATCAAATATTTTCTTTGCCTTGCTTCTGCATTTACCCTATAAAAGCCTTCCCCTCGCACCCTCTGTCAGAGCCCCAGACTGCCTGTGATCTGCCCAATTCATGAATCACTATTGGTGCAGCTTAACTCTTCAAAATTTTAAAGTACCTCAGTTTATCTTTTAACAACATCACGACTTCTATTGCATTCTATCTGCCAAAGGAGATGACAAGTTCAGTTTACATTCAAGGACCCCTATCTTGAAGAGAAGCTATAAAGTTATACTGCAAAAGGCATGGGTGCAGAGATATTTCAACAATAGGAGTCATTTCTGCAGCATATCACAACTTCTACCTCCTTGCTGGACATATTCTTTCTTTAGGTGTGGCAAAATCATTGCTTAAGCTACGGTCAAGTTTCTGCCAGGCTATTGTCCCTGAGAAGCACTCTGGCTCTTACTACCTGGTACATATGCTGAGGGTATCTTGTATTTACTGACTATATCAGGCATTGCCCAGGCACATATTTTTATGGCATTTTCATGAATTCTTTGCTCCACTCAGCATTGTTGTGGCCACAGTTAATGAATGGTGGAGGGTGCAGTTGGGCAGGATGATTTTTTCCAAAAATTTGGAAAGAGAATTGAATAAAAGTGAATTAGTAGCCACTTTTTAATTCTTTAGCATCATGTATGTATATCTACTGAAACAACAGTTGGTAAGGATGACTGCCATTTCCTGCTAAATTCCCTGCTAAAACTATTCTAGCCTTAGTCTATTGTGTGTCTCTTTGGAATATTTTATAGAGGATTTTAAGTGACAACATGCAGCGACTTCAGCCACGGTTTTATGACAGATAAAAAATGGAATCCATGAGACTGTGGCTTCAGCCAAGTACTGGGCATATCTGAAAATTATTGCTCAGGAAAATCCTGGTTTGATGGCAGGTACCTCTGCACACAGGCCTTGTGGCCTCGCATTTAGGCAAGAATGCAAAGTATGTATTTTCATTTCCATACTATTAACTATTCTGTTTTCCAAGCTACTGGCTCTCTCATTAGTCAGCAGTTTAGGATATGTTTTACTTAGAATCTCAATAGACCATTATAAATTTGAAAAAATCTGTAATCTAGTGCTTGTCAAAAATCTGGGACATTTAAAGTTCGACTTGAAGAATCCACCCTATAACACCACTAGTCAGTAGTTTGGGAATATAGACTTCTTTAAGTTTGCATTATCCTGCGTTGAATATCGTTACAAAGTACTGAAGAGAGAAAAATGCATGGAATACACTTCAGAATCAAAATACAATAATGTGAGATTTTCCTGCGACTTGACAATTGTAGGAATCAAGCCTCATGCCCAAAATTTTTGTTTCACTAGATAATTGGGAGTCAATATATACAAGCACAAAATCTTTGCTTCAAATAGATCAAGGTTAAGCCGATATTATTGTGAGGATTATAAGAATAATACAAAAGGGGAAGAAAGGAACCATAACTCATCGAATGTTTTATCTGTAGCTGATTCTAATAATAGTGCAACAGAGAGCAACAGGCTGAAATGAGGGGAGGAAATCTAAAGGCATCTCTTTTGAAAAATGCAGTTCTTCTGCAGCAAAGAAAAGCATTGTATATGCAATCCCCTGGTGGATCTGTTCTATCCTAGATATTTTGATAAAGAAGATATTTCAGACAGTGAGCACTAGGCTGTGGTTTCAAGGGAGCTGCTGATGAATTTACCCTAGCCAGAAGCTTCAAGCTCAAAACGATGCCATGCTGGCTACCACGATACTGAAAAGCTCAAAGACTCAAGTCATGGACAGACCACAGGGTCATAGAAGAACAGAGGAAGTGCAGTCCTATGACTTAGTCGCAAAATGATTCAACCCAGAAGAAACGAAGGCAGTATCCTGCATCCACAATCACACTCTATATTTGCATAGCACTTTAAAAGACATCTTCTGCAGAATTTTCACAACTCCCAGCTTATTTTATCCACACACCTTCCCTTGGAGACGGTTGAAAGCAAGTTTTATAAAATTCACAGCATCGTGTCAGGGAGGAAATGACGGCAATGGGAGGGAAGGTGATTTGTCCAATGTCACCTAAATAATCAGGAACAAATTCATAATTAGGACATCTCCAGGTCTCTTCTTCTTAAGGTCCCTGTTCGTATAGCATGCCAGTATATTTGACAAACATCTTTGGTAACAGCCCTATAAGGTGAATCCCTAATTCTTCTTAGATGCAGCCCCTCCACAATTCTTCCTGCCGATCCTCTCCTTCCCACTGTTTGATCTCTGGTCAGCTTCCAACCACTCCCCTCTGCACCACCCCTCCCTGAGACTGGTTCACTGACTCTAGAGGGATGGGAGATGAACTTGTCTTTAGCATTTGCTTGCTCTGTTTTATTAACTCAATCTAATTCTAAAATTAGATTGGATTGATAACTGACAAGCAAAGAGGAACAATCAATGTGAGACTTGGTCCTTTTCTACGGATCCTGGTCACACTGCGCCTCCTGTTCATCCATGGGTGATAGGCATAGCCAAGGTAGCCCAGTGAGATCAGCAAGACCCCATTCAAGTCTGGAACACACCACTTGCCTATTCTCTGACCATAGGCAAATTATTCAACCTCTCTGAGCCTCAATTTCTCCAATTACAAAATAGGTATAATACACCCCCCCATTTCATAGGATTCCTGGGAATATTAAATGATATATTAAATAAAACTCCCCTAATCATTATTACTTCTTTCATGGAAAGTCTGTTACAAAACAACATACAGTATAATACACACAGCTAATTCAAACGTATGTTTAAAATGTCTAGCATAGTGCCTTAGTTCAGGCTGCTATGACAAAGTACCATAAATTGCATGGCTTATAAACAACAGAAATTTATTTCTCACAGTCCTGGAGTCTGAGATCAGGATACCAGCATGGACTGGTACTAGAGAAGGCCTTTTTGCAGGTTGCAGACTACCATCTTCTCCTTGTACCCCCACATGAAAGAAAGGAGTAAGAGAGCTCTCTGGGGTAACTTTTATAAGGGCATTAATTCCATGCATGACAGCTCTACCTTTATGAGTTAATTACCTCGAAAAGAGCCACCTCCTAATATCATCACATTAGAGGTTGAGATTGCAACATATGAATTTTGGAGGGCCATAAATATTTGGTCCATAACACATAGTTATATTGTTTTTTATTATTTAAATACACTTAGAAACACAATGGCT
>NW_012136192.1:5066154-5073302 GCF_000956105.1 Propithecus coquereli
TTTCGATATGTCAACTTGGCTAGACTACAGTCTCTGGTTATTTAACTAAATGCTAATCTCAATGTTGCTGTGAAGTTATTTTGTAGATGTGATAGGGTTCACAGTCAGTTCACTTTAAGTAAAGTAAATTATCCTAGGTAACCTAAATGGACTTGATTCAATCAGCTGCAAGACCTTAAAAGCGTAGTTGAAGCTTTCCAAAGAAAGAAGAAATTCTGCCTCTGGACTGTAGCTTTAGGTGACGCCCAAGAGTTCCAGCCTTTTTTCCTTGATGGCCTGTCATACAGATTTCTGATTTACCTAGGCAAATATACATACATATATATGTATATTGGGGTTGGTATATGTTACATGTATATATATACACATTACTAGTCATGTATCATGTTTCTTTGGTTGAACCTTGACTGATGTATCTTTTCTTCTTAGCAAAATGTGTACTTTTATTCAATTTGTCTAAAAAATATTGTATATATGTGTATACTTGCATATATCTGTGTGTTTGTGTATGTAACTCTGTGTGTGTGTGTGTGTGTGTGTGTGTGTGTGTGTGTGTATGGTTTGACTACATGGTTTTGCTCTTCTGTAGGTCAAAAAATATTCTCATGGAAAACATCCAATTTCCTGTACTTCTACATGCTAGAGGGTCTCAGCCTGTTTTATCTGATGAGTACTAGTGAAATGGGAGCACTTAATGAGCCTAGTGATTAATGAGGAGCTGGCCCTCAATCCTTTCACAGTTAGCATCACAAACTAGGAGTCCCTAAGAATTCTGTGTCTTGCTGTTTTTATGGTACTGGAAACTCGCACCAGCTTATGGAAGTGTGCAGATTGTCTTCCCTTGATTTTCCCCACCTTGCGTATTATCAGATCTCAGTCTCATGCTGATTCACATGGAGCCTACAGCAGGGTTTAGGAGCAGAGTTTAGGAGAAATTAAGAATTGAAAGAGTCCAAACAATCATCTCTTTCTCAATGCAAAGCTTCAGAGAAACAAATTCCAACTAATTGGTTGTTGTTCCTTTCATTCCCAGACAAATGTAATCGATACCACTGGGTTTGAGGATATAATTTTTCTTGCATCCCCCGAATCTTCCAGACATCCCTACTGTTCCCAGAATCATCTCCAGCATAATAATACTGCAATGCGGCTTAAAGTCTGCTTTGAACTGAACCAAAATATTTCTCCTTCCCAGACAAAGGTGGGAAAACTTTGCCTTGTACACTTTTCAGCTGATGTGCAGCTTCCTCTTGTGTGAGCAAGCAAGCCACAATCCATCTTCCTTTCCAAGGCTGTGATGCTGCTCTGCAGTTCCTAATGAACTGGCAAAGCCAATTAAGCGCTGCATAGAATATCCATAGCCAACTAACCCAGTGAAGAACACATAGACGCATTAATACTCTGTCTTTTGTAGATGAGGATTACTGGGAAACGGGGCTTTTGTGTTATTTTCCAGCCCTGAGGGAAGTGGTTGCCCTTTTTCCTTTGCCCACGTTTTTTTTTCCTTTAGGGACCTATGGGCCAACCAGACTCAACCAGCATTTACAGAATGTCTAATATGTGCTGGGTGCTAAGCCAGTCAGTCTCCTGTGCATAATGACATCCAGTTGTCACAATAATGACTGAACATAAGGATCACTCAGTGATGAAAATGCTGGCACTCATAAACATTCCAAATCATGAAACCGAAACAATGACAGGTCTGGGATACAGAGGCAGATTTCTTAATGCCAAGTCTGATATTATTTCTACCCTGTTATGGTTTTTGTATATATTAGAGCTTGCACTTATGAGATGACTGACTTCATGGGATAGATACTTTTTAGGGTAACTTCCCCCAAAGGTTTTCTTCTATGGAAACTGTCCTTCTGCTGTCTTCTGAGCACATCCTTACAGAGACTGAGGAGGAAACACATGAGTCTCACCCTTGATGGCTGAAACAGAAAAAATGTCCTGCCATGATTATTCAATGTCCTAGAAGGAAGTTGGTAACAAGGTAGGGAGAGGGGTAGCACCAGCAAGAGGACAGATAGTGCTTGATTCTTCTAGGAGTTCTAGTCCCTCTCTCCAGTCTGTTGTTAGCATCAGCCAACATTTCGATAGCCCCAGATACCCTTGAATCATTTTCTTTTACTAGTAGACAGGCAGTAGACAGGCAGTTTTTGCTTCCCGGAATCAAAAGAGCTCTGCTGCACTAGAGAAGTCACATAAAACAAGTTAGTCATTGGAAGCTAATGAGAGCTATGCTTAGATTCATATCAGGAGCCCACTGCAAGCATTGCTGTGGGGTGATAAGGCTAATTGTATACAAGGCGAAGGGAGTACAGGGTAGAATTGAGATTGATTTAGGTATTAACCAAAGCCGCTGGTGGAACTGCCAAGGGATAGGTAGAGAAGAATGGAAGAATTTATACACACAGATAATGCTGCATTTATAATATAAGAGGAGTAACATGAGCAAGGAAAAAGAAAGAAGAGTCATGGTTAGAGAAGTAGAAGAAACAGGATAGTGAAGAGTCATGTAACTAATAAGAGAATTTTTAGAAGGGATCAAACTTTCAATAGCAACTAATGCAGGCAAGATCGTGAGAGCTGCAAGAGGGGACATGGAGGCATGTCTGACCCATGAGAAAGCTTTTTCATACAATACCAAGGAACAGAAGTCAGGTCGCAGTGGGTACAGAGTAAGTGTGTGTGTGTGGTAGAAAGGTCGGTGTACTGAGAGTGAATTACTGTTTTCTAGAACGTCGGTGGTGAATGACATGAAAAGAGGGTAGTAGCTTGAGGAAGTAGCAAATCAAGACTCATTTTTATTTAGCACATGGGAAATTTCAGTGTCCTCTTAGCCAAGGAGAAAGCACATTTATCTTCCCATAATATTAGTCTACAAATATGGCAAAGACCGATAACTGTCCCACGATACCCATTCTTCCCTTCTTCCTCATTGTAATAATCTCCTTCTACAGCGAGAGATTACACATTCCAGCCATCACTGCACAGCCTCCCATATGACAGTTTTCATAAACGGAGTAGAAATAATGTAGGCAACTTTCACAATCCTTTCTTAAGTAAACATCCCTTACCCTCTATGTGAGTTCTTTCCCTTTTTCCATAATCTAGAAACTGTACATGCTGGTCAACCAGCTCAACCAGCACTCTAAGGAATCACAGAGCAACGAGAGAGAAGAAACTTGGGCTTCTTATGGAGTGAAGTTGCTCATCTGTCCCCCATCTGACAACCCATAAACCTCTGGGCCATAATGAAAGGGAGAGAGAAAAACAAAACAAAACACTATTATGCTTCAGTAACTGTATTTTAGGGTCTCCATTTCAGAAGCTTATCCCAACATATACCACTAGCAAAGAAGAAAGCTGCAATTATCCTAGGTAGTTTTAATAAGAGCCTGTCTTAACGACCACTGAAAATGACTGGCTACATGGAAACACGTTGGGAGACTCTGCGTCTTGTAGATCTAGATCAAGCACTACAAAAATGTGGCTATTTCTTAGACATAAAATAAATCTAATTGGGACATCCTCTTTCAGAGACAGAGAAATGAAAAATTAAAAAAGATTCCCAAAAGCAGTTTATAAATGGGCAATTGGAAAAATTTTTGCTAAGAATAGCAGAAGATTCCATTTTGATGCTGTATATGGAAGTTGGGTCTTACAAATCACAGAACTGGACTTTGGTGAGCTTAGGCAGAAAGACTGATTTATCGGTTCATACAGCCAAAGAAAGATCAAAGACAAGAATGACATCCAAGTAAAAGGGGGTTGATCTCTCTCTCTCTCTCACTCTCTCTCTCTCTCTCTTTCTCACCCTGCTTTCAAGGCAGAACAGGTATAGTCTTTTACAGCAGTTTTCTCCACAAGTTAGAGAACCTGAATACAGACAAATTCTTAACCTCTCATTGCTCAACTTCACATCTGAAGAGAGGCTGGGATTTTCTCTCTGCTCCCAAATTCAAAAGACCCAGAAAAGGACTCAGACTGGCCTAGCTTGGCTCAGGTCCCCAGCCTTGGGTCAACTAATTCATGGTAGGGAAAAGGATAATTAAGAAAATGCTAACTTGCGTTTAGTTATTTACTCAATAATTTATATTTGAACAGAACATATCACTTGTTCCAGAAGGCTCACTAGAGCATTGTGGAAAGTTTGATATTGTTTATTCTGCTTCTTGGAATTCATACTATCAAGAAGCAATCTTTACATCTTATCATAAATAAAGTTTAGGTTCCCGAAAGGAAGCATGCTTGGCTGGGGACAATCTATAGGACAAATCTATATCCTCCTCATCTTTTCTCTGTTTTCTGGAACAAAGTCGTAAAGTAGATTTGTGGAAATCAGGCCTTAATTCAACTATTCAACACTCACCTGCATAGTTTATGAGAATGAACTTCCTATTAGGAAATAATCAAATCCCAGCCTGATGAATGTGGGACCTAAATGAGTTGAAATCTCTGGAGACAACAGCCAAAGGAAAGATGAGGTGTCATTAAGAAAAACAATCTCTTGCAGTTATGAGAGGTAGAAGACTCACCAGACACCAGATTCCTTGGGGTCCTTAAACCTAAAGCTCATCACCTGAATTTTTTGCATGTTTATATACCTGAGCCTGAGTCAGGTTTTTTGTGCCGTGATGTGGAGAGAACTCCCTCCATAGCCCCATGATCAGATCAGAGTCTGGAACCATCTGTCTCCTTCTTCTTTGGCACAGGGGAAAAATTCAAAGGGAGCTATCCCAATGCCATAAAACAACCTAGCTTTGAAGCTAAATCATGACACCAGATCCCACTTCCCCCACCTCCTCTACCCCAGAGGGAGTGGATGTTCTGCTGAACACTCGCCTGCAGAGTTAAATAAGATAAGAAGCTGGAATCTTTGAGTCCAGACCATAAAACATAATTGGACGAATCTCCACAGACAGTATAAAATATTGTATCCTGTCTCACACAGATGGGATTATTTAGCCTTCACACAACCTTCAAATAACACGTTGTGCTCCTTTTAATCAATCCATAATTCAAAGAGGACATCTTTTAGCCTCCAGAGGTTTCGCTATGACAATAGATGTGGGCAGGCTAAGGCAAGGCATGTTTTATTATGACAGTCAAAGCCAGCTTGGGCCATTTTATAAATCTCATTAGTGATTATAGTTTCTTATTTCCAGGTATGATAAAACACCACTTTTACTTTGTAAATGTATCTCAGCCAGGAGGAGGGATCCCAGGGCCTCTCCACCAGGCACCCGGAACAAAGGGATCCCTGGGGTGGGAGGCTGTTCCAGTGCTGATAATGCTGTCCTTTGCTTACAGACTGCACTGTCACGAAAGGTCAGAGAGCACAGCAGCCTCCCTCTGAGTCTCCCAGGGAGAGAGAGGTAAGGAGTTCTGCGAATGCCACAATAAATGGTCTTTCTCTGCTTCTCATGCTCTGATTCCCCTGTATGGCCTGCTGTCATACAAACTGGGAATAGAAATTCCTTACAATCACCAACTGCACGTGTACTTGCAAAGGCTGAACTGTAGACTCTCAGAGAGGTTAAGTTGCAGCTGGAGAAACCCCTAATGGAAGACCGTAAATCTTCCCCCATCCATCAGTCAACTAAGCAATTGTGCCCATGTGGCTGCAGGTCCTAGCTGGGATGAGAGGGGAGAGGCAATTAATATTCATTTGGAAACAATTTCCAAACACCAATTTCAGGCAAGGCCATGGGCTAGGTGTTGGGGGCACAGCAGTAAAAAGATGTATCTTGTGTGCTCAAGAAGTAGAAGAAGAGGCAGGTGGACCAGTGGGGGAACCAAGAAGCGGCCCTAACACCAGAAAGAGGACAGGGTGAGGAAGTGTGTGCAGAAATCACTCCAGATGAGTGCCCTGTGGAAGGAGGCCTTGGGGGAGAGTTAAAGATATGTTTACAACGAATGAAACCTGAGAAATGACTGGAGGAGAATCATGGCAGGAAAGAGGAGGAAGAATACTCTGGGTGGAAGGAAGAGCAAGTGCAAACACACATGACGTGTGGATCCACAAAGCTGAGCTATATATGGGGTCTCCTTGGTCCAGTCTCAGTTCATGCCTGTTATCCCAGCATCATTATTATTAATAGTGCCCCTTTTTCATCTGGAAATCGTCCCAGGTTGTTGGACAATATATTATAGGATCACCTTCATTAATAGGCAGCTAGAGATGGGTAGGAGTTACTTACCTTCCAAGGTGGCAAAATTGAGGACAGGAGCCTGGGGAGCTTTTCTCAGGGTGTAGGGTGTGCTGGATTCATTCAGCAGGCAATGAGAAACCAATGAAAGGAATTTAAGCAGGAGAGTCAACAAAACCAAACTTGTGTTTAAGGAAGTTAACTCTGACAGCAAAGTGGAGGATGGATTATTGGAAGGGATAAGACTGGACTCAAAGCAATTAGTTCAGTGAGATTCAGGGTCCATGCCCCTAAGAAATGTGTTACCTACATCAGTGCTTTCCAATAGACATCTAACGTGGCCACGTATGTAATTTAAAATATTCCAGTAGCCACATTAATCAAAGTAAAAAGAAACAGATGAAATTAATTTTAATATGATTTATCTAACCCAATATATCAAAAATAGTGTCATATTATGTAATAAATACCAACAAATTAGCAAGATTTTTTAACATTCTTTTTTTTTAGCTAATATATGGCAAAAGTGGTCCTTGAACCTGGACCTTCAAGCACCCTTATTGTCTTCCTTTGCCCCATTAACTCAGTATCCCCATTTCTTTGCCCAGCTTAGGGTCTTAGGAACTCCCAGATCTGACCTTCCGATGTCTAACCCTTTCTGTTTCTGTATGTTTCCCAAGGATGAAAGACAGAAGTACAGCAGGAAAGAATTCTTTGAGGACTAGCATAGTGATAGGAATGCTCTGGTATAAAATAGAAAAAGAGGAAGGGCAAAGATAGCCACCTGAGCTGGAAGGTGGTTTGTTCTTTAGAGTCAACCTGAACGTGAAACTTAGCTTCAGTATTTAATTCTGTGTGCTGGGAACAACCGTAAACTGAATTTCAGTCTCCACATCTGGAAAATGGGCTTAATGAAACCACCACTCGGGCTTGCTAAGAAGATGATAAATAATTTCCACAACAGTTCTGAAGCACAGGAGGTATTCAATA
>NW_012136192.1:5074362-5085774 GCF_000956105.1 Propithecus coquereli
TCTTAAATAATTTAATTAGCTTATATTATTTGATTGAAGTTGCTGGAAAAATGATAATTAAATACATTTTAAAAAATGATAAGATAGAAAAAAGAAAGTAAATGTTCTCAGCCTGTATCTAGGGTCATAACAACCAGAAAAGAAGCTAGCAGGATGAGAACAAGAGTGAACACCAAAGCAAGAATCCAACAGAAGGGGTTGTGTGGTATGCGCTTGGAAAATAAGCCTAATCCTTAAATAAGGTTGGGTTGTGATTAGGAAAAAAATGCAATCTGATATTATCTCTCATTTTATTAATAGTATTTTCTTGATCACTATTGGAGTAGGGCATCTTTTCATATGGTCATGAGCCAATCATATTTCTTCCTCTTTGATTGCTCTGCCTATATCTTTACTTATTTTCACTTAAATGAGTCATTTTGTAGGAGTTATAGGTATTTTAGAGATATAAACAGTTGGGGAAAAAAAAGATTTGTAACCTCTCAAATTCCCAGTGGCTCATCTATTAAGCATAACAAAACCTACCTCTCAGGAAAAATAATATTTTTTGCAGATAGAAAATACCAAAACTTAATTTTAAAAAAGCAAAATTTGGGATTTGGCCACTTGTTTGAGTTGTTGTGTTAAAAACATTCTGTGAATAATGATGCAGTAAACATGGGAGTATAGATATATCTTCGACATACTGATTTTAATTCCTTCAGCTATATACCCAGTACTCGGACTGATGGATCACGTGGCAGTTCTAATTTTAGTATTTCGAGGAACCTTCATATGGTTTTCCATAATAGCTGTACTAACTTACATTCCTTCTAGCAGTTAAGAGTTCCCTTTTCTGTACATAGTTGCCAATACTTGTTATCTTTTGTCTTTTTGATAATAGCTATTTTAACAGGAATGAGATGAGATCTTCTTGTGGTTTTGATGTGCATTGTTTATTACAGCACTATCCACAAAAGTCGAGATACAGAATCAACCTAAGTGTTCATCAGTGCATGAATGGATAAAAAAATAATGTAATATATGTACATGATGGACTATTCTTAAGCCATAAAAAAGTTCTGTTATTTGAGACAGCACAGATGAACCTGGAGGACATTATGGTAAATGAAATAGGCCAAGCACAGAAAGACAAATACTGCAAGATCTCACATATATACAAGGTCTGTCCAGAAAGTATCTAGCCATTGTTAATATAACTAGAACGGTTTGTGTGACATCGATGTAATCTGGCAGCCAAGGAGAGTGGACTGGGATGCTCAAGCGTGAACAAGGATAACTTCATTGTACTAGATGCTGTTTAGTGAGCACGTGTACTGGGTGGCTGTCGCATTCAAAATGACTGAGCGAGTAGAGCAATGAATCTGCATCAAATTTTGTGTTAAGCTTGAACATTCCTCCGCGGAAACTATTCGGATGATTCAGAAGGCTTTTGGGGATGATATGATGAGTGCAGCGCAAATAAAGAAGTGGTACAAACGCTTCAAAGATGGTTGAGAATCTGTTGAAAGCAACAAGCAGAACACCTGAGCATGTTGAACATGTAGGAATTAGGTTAAGAAACGCCGGGAGAACTGTGTGAGGTCCCAAGGTGCCTACTTTGAAGGGGGCTGAGGCGTCGTTGTCCTATGTACAGTGTTTCTTGTGTCTTGTATCTTCTTCAATAAATGTCTCTATTTTTCCTAACACATGGCTGGATACTTTCTGGACAGACCTCGTATGTTCATATTTTCAAAAAAGCATAGAAAATATGAAGTAGAATTGGTAGAAGGTGAGATTGAAGTCTTAGACAGGAATTCAATGTTAGAAAACTATGCTCTGGACTTGAGAGTTCTTTTCCTATAGGGAATGAAGAGACGTGGAGGTGTTTTAAGCAAGGGAGTGATAAGTTATTGTGCTTTCAGAAGATGATCAAGTGACCACACAGGGGAGGAAAATAAGGCCAGGCAAACAGGAGAGTAATGATGGAACACGGTGCATGATATGTTCAGTAAATATTTGTTAAAAAGGTAAATGAGACAGGCAAGATATAGTCAAACCTTTACATTAAAAAAAAAACAAGGTGTCTTTCCTTTATCTCACCTTTTACATGTAGAATCAACTGATTACTAACATCAGACTCTGCATAAATGAACCGTAATCCCCAACTTTTCAACAAAGAACCAAATCATTACATGGCAAGCAAAAAGGCAATATTGAGAGCATAAGAGAGTGAAGCAGTCGATCAGGGTGGTAATGGATTTCATCCAGGACTGGAGATGGAATTTCATTAAGTCTCATGTCAATATCAGGAACAATTTAATTTAGAATGTCAATGGTCTTACTACTTTTTTTTAATCATGTGCTGAAATAATTTATGTAAGTTTCAGCAGTAAGACCAGGAGTTAGGGGAGTGATAAGAGAAGAAAAACTACTGCATAAATTACCCTCATCTATATTTTATAACGAAAACTAAAGCATCAGAGAAGATCTTAAAAGGAGATTTCATTTTCATTCCTTGTCTTTCAACTTTTTGTCGGAATTTTGGTTACATTGTTTAAATGCTATAAAGGGATGCAGTCTTATCCCCTAAGCACCAGTCTGGCCCCTTTGTCTGCATGAGATAAAGTTGTAGCAGCCTATATATTTTTCACGGACGCCAGCAAGAGAGCAAGATTACATTCTCTTTAAAGTTGGAAAACAACTGTCCCAGGGTTTTGAGCAGGCAGATGGACCCACATGGTTGTTTTGCTATTTATGGCTACATCTCTTATTTTGATAATCAGGGAAATTTATATAAATCAGAATTCCCACTAACCTACTGCTTTAGAGGGCTGCGTGGGCTATCACTTCACTAAATTAACAAGAGTCACCAGGAAAAATTGTACCAGCTCCTCAACTCCAAAATCCCAGTCCTAAGATGATAGAGTCTGAAATCAGTACAAATTCTCTTATCAGGATAGACATTAGCTGTGTCTCTCTGGGCCTTGGTTTCTCATCTATAGAGATCCCTCAGATGATCATTAAGGGCCTTTCTAATTCTAACATTCCAGAATTTATAAGAGGAGATACAACTAGAAATGCACCAGAGATAATTAAGGGTCAAAACCTCTAATGATTACGGGAAATACAGAAGAGCCAAGACCTAGTGCTCTTTTTTTTTTTTTTATTTCAGCATATTATGGGGGTACAGATGTTTAGGTTACGTATGTTGCGCTTGCCCTCCCTCCCTGCCAAGTCCGAGTTTCAAGCGTGTCCATCTCTCGGATGCTGCGCATTGCATTCTTTGTGTATGCATATACCCATCCCCTCCTCCCACCTCCCTCCTCCCCCTTGCCCGACATCCAATAGATGTTATTCTTATGTGTGCACTTACGTGTTGATCAGTTAATACCAATTTGATGGTGAGACCCAGTGCTCTTGACTTTTAAATACCAAAGGTTTCACATTCCCTTCAAATCATTAGTAAGATACAAGACCTTTTGGCAAAAAACTCTTTAAAATGTCCTAGATCACAACTGATCCCCCCACCACACTTGAAATACACTGCCTTTTAAAATGTAAGTGAATTGTTAAATCTACTTCTGCGTCGTGTTTATTTTTAGTACAGTTAATTTAACAGGACTGCATGTTATCTATAAGATCTGCCGGGGCTTTCGGCTCTCGAGTGCATTGTACGATGTATCTTTTGCTCTAGACGCTCCCCGGTGTGCATGTCATAATAACTTTTCAATAAAATATGTGAGCTTGTGCGGAGGGAGTCGTGGGGGGCAAGAAATTGGAAACTCAAGTCACACACTGTGTGAGCCATAGGGGAACCGGGCCTTGTGCGTTTTAAATGAAAACCTTTCATCTCTGGAGATGCCTCTCCGGCTCTCTACTTAACACGGGTCTGTTTCCAGGACATTATACTCATCATCAGACCTCTTCTTGCCCCTGCAGGGTGGCAATGTCGTAAGCACAACTCCAAAGACTTCTCATTGTTTCAAATATCGTCGCTTTCTCCTATTTCCTTATTCTTCTTTATTTTTCCCTTAATTTCACAGACACCCAGCAGAACTAATGCAAATGCCCTTACTGCAATCTTTCTTTTCCAAAGAAAGAAAGGAGTGGTGGGGTGGGAAGCACAAATTTGTTCTACTTGAGTGTTCCTGTTTTCTCAGCAGAACAATTGGACTTTTTTTTTTGCAGGCGTCTCTCACCAGACCACTTTAGATTTCCTAAAATAAAAGTGAGGATTCTAAACCCCACTTCTCTCTCCACTTATGTCTCATATGCCAAGGTTTGTAAGGGTCATGTGTCTGGGTTCCTCAGCACTTCTCTTCATTTCTTTCTTCTCTAGATCCTGGCTTCTCATTTGATTCACCAACAGGACATTACCTCTAGGCTCAGCTGTTTCTCTGGACTCCAACTAATGAAAACCTAATTGCATTGTCTGTCTTCTCTCCATACTTACTCAGATCCCTGGCTCTGAGAGCCAGAGCCGTAAGTGAGATTCTGTGTACCTGTTCTGTTCTGGTGACTTGGATAAAACGTATCTTCTGCTTCCTATGCACCCACCACGCGGTTTACTCAGGAGAAATGAGACACAATCAGGCAGTGAGCAGCATGCCATGCAATACCCAAAAAGAGAAGAAACCAGTAGGATTTTTAGAAATAATTCAAAAAGAAGCACTTTTATCTCAGACCCTTAATATCTCTTACCTGGACCCTACAAGGTAGGAGAATAGCACACCCCAAAATATGCCACTTTGGCATAAGGATTATTTTAAGCTGAAGGCAACTGAGAAGTAGACACAAGAACAGCTCTCTGCCCTCTCCCTATTTACCCAAAAGCAGGGCCTAAATTTACGAAAGCGCCCTCCTCCCCTTTCTACCATGAGGGTCAAGCCTTACACCCTTATCAGCACCAGAGGAATGTGTATAGCAGGCTTGGGGAACCTGCCTCAGTCTACATTTATTTGCCTCTCACAATTTGCTGTCCCTAGAAATCCCAAGTCCTTTTTCTTTGTCTTGTCAATTCCCTAAAAATGTACTGCTGCTTGTTGAAGATGCTGTATAAGCTGAAGTTCTAAGCCACCTCTTTGAGATTTACTCATTCCCTGGGTATCTCTGTTGGGGTTCAGATAACAACACCCCAAAATGAAGGCCTCATAGGCAGTCTCAGAAGCAAGTTTTTCTCTGACCTTCTCCTGCCCTCCTGTCTCTCATTCCCATCCTTCCCTGAGGTAGGCCATAGAAACTAGAATCCCTCTTCCCCAAGGCAGGTCGTAGAAACCAGAACCGCTTTTCCCAAAACCCAGCCACAAAACCTAAAAATAGTCTGTGTGAAAACTGGCCATAAAGAAATTATCTGACCTACTTGGTTTGACTCTGAGTTATAAGACCCCCATTCCACAGAGGGCCCTGCCCCACCCCAGAAACAAGGAACGCCTGCTCAGAAAGGCCAAGAAGAATCGAGACACGCAGGCCTTGCTGGGTTTGCCCCTCTGTCTATTAGCATTAGATTATACCCTTTTTGCCTAATCATATTTCTACACAGCTATCCATACTTTGCTGATTCTAAGCATAAAAATGGACAATTTCCCCTGTATCTTTGGGTCTTCATTCTGACGGCGTCTGTGTGTGCATTAAATAAATGTATAGTCCTTTTCTTCTGTTGGTCAATCTGCCTCATGTCAGTGATTTTCAGTGAAATTTCTGCACTCCCGTGTATATATGAGATATGTACGTTAATAAACTCCTGTTTGTTTTTCTCTTGTTAATCCATCTTTTTATAAGGTCCTAGCTAAGAACTCAAAAAGGTAAAGAGAAAATTATTTTTTTTCTTTCCTATAACTTATCTAAGAATGTCATATACAGTTCCCGAGCCACCAGTCTTGCACCTTTCCAAGCCTACATCACAATCTCACCAGTGTCATCTCTCCAGACATCAACTAGGATGTGTCACATGGCTATTTAAGACTTCAGCAGGCCATAGGCCTCCAGGATAAGGTCTCAGTGTTAGCAGAGCAGGCCAAGCCCTCCAGGGCCTCACCCTTCCTGCTCCTCAACTCCATCTCTTCCCGCTCAGCTCCTTCCTCCACCCCAACCTGAATCCTATCCTCAGGTCACACTCAGCAAACTGCAGGTCCCTGATTGCGTCCTGCTCTAACATCTCCCTCTGCTGAAAATGCCCTCTGCACTTCATTCACACTCAGAATGCATCTTTAGTTTTTAAAATCCAGCACATGCTATGGAGGCTGTTCCTGACCACTGTCTTCAAGGAAAATTGAAGACTCTTAAGTCACAAATGTATTTTACATAGACTTATCAGTATATGAGCAACACTTCTTGGAGTTTAAACAAAAAGTTGCCTCTCCTAAGCAAGACTGTAAGTTTCTATAAGGCAAGAACATGCTGCCCTGTCCGTTACTGGTCCGTTACCTGTCTCCAAGGTCTAGCATGGTGCCTGGTACATAATAGATCCTAGTAAATATTAAATAAATAGATATAAGAGGTAGCACACTATTTTCTTTTCTAAAATATACCTATGAGCACCTTCACTAAATCTAAACTAGAATCAGTTTATACTTTTAATTTTTCTCTACTGATTCTGTTCTGTATTTTGCACCCTACTCAGGAGAAGGATCTCTTAGTCATTTTTATAATTTTATCCTAAGGACCACAGGACCCTAGGGGGAACACTAGGTCAACTGTGACATGCACTGTGGTATTTTTTTAATTATGCAAATATCCATCTGTTCAGCTACCATTTGGGGCTCATTTAATGTGTGTAGTTTAGGACCAAGGGGAAACTAGAAAAAGTGCATCTCACTTTGGCTCCATAAAAAGCCAAGTGGTACCTGATTCATTTTAAGTTATGAAGGGTCTCCATTTTAATAGTGCATCCTTTCTCTTTGGTCAGAATTCTAAATCTTTTTAATTGCACTTTAAACACCTGTAGCCAATTTTAAATGTCTGTCTCATTTAAATTCTAAACGTTAAAATTCCAAACATCTTGGTGATATAAATGGAGAAAGTAAAGGGCACGGTTTTTCTTTAAGATTTTTTTACCCCCACTACCTCCCACTGTTCCCAATTATGGTTACTCTTTAAGCCCCCAAGCAAGGTGGCTGAGTTTCCTAGATGACCCTAGAAGTTCATTTTTGGAATAGAACAGGAAGGCTAAATCCTGGCAATGTGGTTTCAAGAGACAGAGGGAAAAAAAAGTGAAAAGAACTATAATTTGTTCAGTGCTTATTTGCTAGTCACCACACTGGGCCTTTGAAGCAAATGTGTTCTATATATACATGTCGAATCCTCACAGCAATCCAACAATTTACTATTATCAAACCCATTTCTTACTTCAGGAAACTGAGGCTAAGGTCTGTGAGCAACCTGCCCTAGGTTAGCCAGCTAGCAATTGGTGAGGCGAGGACTTAAGAGTAGATGGGTCTGAGTCTGCCTGGTCTCTTTACCACACCACTCACTTCCAAATGCCTGTTTCTGCCAGGACATACCATTTGAAGTTTCTAGAAAATTGGAATTGTCAAAGGGAGACTAATTCAACAGGCAGACAGAGACACAGAGAAATAAGCTTTAATGCAAAAGGAGGATAACATACAGAATAAGTAATGTTTGTTGCACACACTGGTTTTAAGAAAACGGTCTGGCGTGTGTGCCAGGCTAAAGTGAGGAGACACTACCATGGGCACCACCGATTGGAGGCCTTAAGGCACTCACCTTTCAGTTTGAGACCCTGTTCCATGTTTCCACCCTACTCTGGCTTCCAGTGACACCTCCCTCCAATCCTGCTCCGCCTGATTCCTACACAGAATTGTCTTTATCATGGTTTAATGATACAACTCTGCTCTTGTATGTTTTGAATCCTTTCCGTAGCATCCCAGTTATTTCCTCAGACCCTAATGTTGGCGTCTATACCTCCATCCCCTGCTAACCTGCCTCCAACAACTGGCTGTGCCCACACCTGAGCGTTCTTTACCCTGACCTGTATACTATTTTCCCACCAGTCATAGCAGCTGTGCAGCAATGTTCTAAATCCTTCTTCTTGCCAACTAGAGTCACTGTGGCATGCTGGAGAGAATCTGCAATGGACCCATTGTGTGAGTCATGTCAGAATATGTAAGCTCTTTGGGTCTGGTTTTTCATCTGTGAAATGCGGACAGTAAAAAACTACAGTCCAGAAGTGTGTCCGATGAATGGAAACAATATATATGACAAGGTTTACGACACAAAGCAAGAATGAATCTTATTCATTCCACAAATATTGGACATGCTGGGTGCTCTCTCCTGGATGCTTGGAATACATTAGTGAACATAACAAAGTTGAATCAGATAACAGACAGACAAATTAGTGACATTTACACTATGGGATAGGTGATACATGCTACAGATTTTTTAAAAAGAGAGAAAGTAAAGTATAAACAGGAGGATCCGGAGTGCGGGAGAGAGTGCAGGTCAGGGTATTAAAGAGGACGATGAGCGAGAGGGTTAGAAAGATAGCCAAGCGATATCTGGAAGAAGAGCATTCTGGGCAGAAGAAACAGCCACTGCAAGGGGAAGTTCAGGGAACAGTAAAGAAGACTGAGCTGTTGGAGCTGAGTGTTGGAGGAAGGGAGTGACGGGAGCTGAGATCCAGAGGCTAGAGGAGTCAGATATGTAGGCCTGGGGGCCATTGTAAGGATTCGGACCTGTGCTTTGAGGGATGTGTTTAGTTGACTTAATTATCCTTTGGAGCCTGGTGTGACAGCTGTTTTTCAGAACTTTCCTTATTCTTATGCATCCTCTGGGTCTTGACTTTAGTACGAACTACACAAGGGCAGAGCTATGTCATGTTCATCTTTATAGTGCTAGTGCCTAACACAGTGCCTGGAACATGGGCCATGCTCGATGAACATCTTTTGAATCGATGATATTATTTTAGCTGCTTATCCTGGGAATTTTTAAAGGAACATCATGCTTTTACCTGGTTAAAATGTACATGTCTTCTGAAAGCCATGAGGAAAGAAAATTTTCTAATAGGCCTTCTTCTGTTTCTCTCAAGTCACAGCCATAGATGGGTATGTGCACCTGCTGCATCATTACCAACCCAGTATTACACCCTTTAATAAAAGAGTGTGGACTTGAAACTCAGAAGACCTAGGTTTGACTACTAGAAATGTCCACTTACTAGTTATGTGACCTTAAATAAATTACATAATTTCTCAAAACCTTTTATGCCACACTAAATGCCATCCAAATCATGAGATCAAATAAGAACCTAAAAATATTCTGTGGAGGAAAGTGTTTTGGTAAACTGCATTGCAATATAAAATGCTAAAGATTGTTATTATAATTTAGGTACTAGCTAATATTTAACCTAAAATATGAAATTTTCTCTAAAAGTGATAAATATACTATGTGTCGGAAAAACCAGAAATCGTGTTGTGTGGCTTTGGATCCACCATAATGAGGAGAAGACCCATTCCATTTCACCAAGGAAATAAATGGTGTTCTCAAAGCTTGCCATACTGTTGGATTTTTCCCACCCTTCTGTAACAACTTTGCTTACATTAAAATGTTCTTAAAATACCACTTAGTCCAATTAAGAGGCCATTAAAGATACAGAAGGTATTGTGCCTGATCAATAACACCACTCCAAACCATGTGATCTACACAAAAACTCAGTTACAAGGTGATAGACGCACTCATCTCTCCATCTGCATTCTCTGGATTGATTGGGCATGTCTCTGGGCAACTGCCCAGCCCAGGGGTGGAGGCTCTGTGATCCCAAAGGGATTTGCTAAGTACCTTCCCAGCTGGCATGTTGGGAGCAAGCTGGGAGTATCACAGTGGCATTAGCAGGGCAGCTGCCCAACCGATCCGCGGGAGTCCCACCTCCAACTGCAGCCAAATTCTCCCCAGAACTGACTGTGATGGTAGATATACATGCCTTAAGCATCTCTCCGCGGGGGATTATATAAACCTACAAAGAAAATAGAGAACTGCATCCATTTGCCATGACTGGGTGGGATAACATATTCAGTTTTAATTGACTCTGGAGAATCCAAGTCAATTAGACTAAGGATGTAATAGAAATGAGAAGCTATATTATTTCACTAGCTTGATTATTTTGTGAAAATAGAAAGAAATAAATGTAAAATTTAAATAGTCCCACAGCATTGAAATGTGCCATCCATACCAGGCTGTTTTGAGCCATGAGGGGTAGATCTCTTTAAGTTATTTTAAAACTAAGTGAAAAGAGGATTTGAGAGTTCAGTGGTCTGAGTGTCACACTGTCCTGCGAAATGTTACATCAGCTCTGGCCAAGTTAGCAAACCACTCCTGGGGTCTGGGTTAAGTATACTTATAGAAATGGAGCCAGATGTCAACATATTTTTTGAAGGAGTGAATTAAAAATAAAAATTCTGAGGAAAAACAAGGAAGGATTTGTTTGACATTCATTAAGCACTTACTATGATCCATACACTGAGCTATGTTCTTGGGATTGAGGAATAAATAAATTCTTCCCTAAAGGTATTCTCCTACAGTAGAAATGTACTGAATCAGAGCAAAACAATTTATTTGCTATGTAAAGATCATTTTCAGAGAGGGGGGCACTAATGAGTAAATGATTAATTTTTAAAAAGAAAAAGGTGAAAGTATGGACGTTTTCACCAAGGCAGTGAGGTGGGTCTTGCGAGATTAATAGGATTTCAATAGCGAAAGGTGAAAGTGGTGGCTATTGTGGACATAAACACCATCAGTTATCTCTGAAAGTGCCTGGGACATGTAAGGTTGAGAATAGGTCCGTATACCTACATCGTAAAGAGCATATTGAGAGAGCAAGGTAAGAGAAAGTAAAGACTGGGAAAATGGAAAGAAATAAGGCTGGAGTTGTCACTTGAAGCTAGATTGTAAAGAGAATTGTTCTGCTGTAGGTTTTGAACTTTGCACTGTAGAAAATGAAGAACTACTAAAGATTCTGAAGAAAAGACAAGGCATGTCCAGGTTGGGAAATACAAATAAAAAACAAAACACGAGTTACGTAGTAGGTTAAACATCATTAAAGAAAGAAGCACATCTCTGGAAGTCCTGCTTTATCTACATTCTGTTTCAAAGTGGTAATGTGACGTGGCCCGTTTCTTGGGGCCGAGGAATGAACACAGAGACAAAAAGACACAGACACACATAAAGACGGTACACGACTGCAGCCACTACAAAGAGACGCAGACACGCAAAGACGGTATATGACTGCAGCAAACTTCTTGCTGTAGTTCCTTAATTTATAACACAGCCTGTTTGGCAACTGTCCCACCACAATTTCTTTGTTCCCACACTGTCCCGACTCAACACGTCCCTGTTCCTTGTTGTCTCGTCTCCAGCGAGCACATGTTTGCATCTAAACTCTCTAGCCCCTCCTGTTTGCAGGGTTAGGGAGCCCTGGACTTG
>NW_012136192.1:5087459-5088053 GCF_000956105.1 Propithecus coquereli
AGAATGAATGTTGGAATACGAGCTGTGTGACGGACAATTTCAATGGTGGCTGCTGAGCTCAAAAAAAAAACACTCTTTCTGTAAGACTGATCCCCAGGCCACAGAATTAGGCTCCAGAAGCTTTATCCTTTCTGTGTGACCCTTCCCACTGACCATCAGAGTTAAATGCAAGGGCAGACACCTGACTCAAAAATATCCAGTGGGATTTTGACATCTGGGATGACAGTATTTGGAAACTGGGAACAATGAAAGCTGACTTGTTCTTGCCCCAAGGAAAAGGCTCACAACTCCTGTTGAAGTATCCATTCTTCCCTTCTCCCTTCCCTCATAAGCTTCAGTTATTCATTTCTTCCTTCGGTTCTGTAAGATATCACATTATGATCCCAAAAAATATTTTCAATGTGCCTAGGCTTCCCAAGGTGACTTTCTGTTGCATGTGACCAAGCGGATCTTAACAAATACAAGTGTCTCTGCAATAATCTATGTCCTGTTTGTGCACTTCTATTCTTTAACCCATCTCGTTTCTTCTGGTTCACGATTGCAGGTGATACTCCTGGCTCCTGTCCAATCCATGTCATTAGTCATAATGGGAAC
>NW_012136192.1:5088353-5089871 GCF_000956105.1 Propithecus coquereli
TTTTTTTTACATACTTAATCATCCCTTTATTCAAAAATTAATTAATATTCCTCCACTGTGCTAGATTTATGGGACATAATAATGACCAACACAAATGTAGTTTCCGGTCCTCATGGAGTTTACAGTCTACTGGGGAGATAAATATTAAACATGTCAAAGAGATAATTACACATGTTTCTACAATATCACACTGAATAGGCACAGGAGCTTCTGGGTTTTGCATTACAAATATTTCAGATTTCGTTCATGATTATCATCCTCATCAAACATCTGTGGAAGTCACTTTTTTAAATAATGGAAATACATTTTTCCTTTGAGCATGGCATTTGGCAATGAATTTGAGATTTGGTGACCTCCATGCAAACCATTGCAATATATGCATGATTTTTTTGCTATTCCAAATATTCATAAATTACTGAGAATCATTATATTTTGCAGAAGAGAAATAGTCAAGCTTTTCTCAGCTGGAGTCTTTGAAATGTATGGGTTCACTGGTAAAAGGGACAGATGGCTGAGCTAATGTTAGTAATTGCCAAGAAAAAAGCCCACTGTTGACCTAAAAATGCAATGAAATCTATTACTTTCTAACTTTCTGGTGAGTGTATTTAGCTTAAGTCCTAATTATTACAAAATTGAGAAAGAATATCTTAACATCAGAAAATTTCCCTAAGAACATAGGAATATTAGGCCACATCTCTAATGTGACTGTTAGCCCATTTACTTAACAGCTTACTTAACCAATCTTATTTGGTCTGTGATACATCTAAGAATTTAATTACCCACATGTCATACCATAGGAATGAAAGTGAAAGTTAGCCACAATGAAAAAGTAACTCAGCAATCTAACATGAAAAGATTTCCATGAGAGGATCTTTTTCTCTGAAAACTTAAATTCTTATTGAGTCATTTTTAAATGTGTAGCCAATGACCTTTCACATTTTGATAATAACATTGTGCTACTTTGCTAAGGCTGTTGGAACAAAGTATCACAAATGGGGTGTCTTAAATAACAATTTATAGCCTCACAGTTCTGGAAGCAGGATATCTAAGATGAAGGTGTCTGCAGGGTTGGTTCCTTCTGAAGACTGTGAAAAAGAATCTGTTCCCAGCTTCTCACCTACCTTCCGGTGGTTCACTTTAATGTTCTTTGGTATGTAAACGCGTCACATGATCTCTGCCTCCATCTTCACGCGGCATTCCCTCTGTGTGCTATGTCTGTGGTCTGTCTCCACATGTCCCCTTTTTATGAGGACATCAGTCCTAATTACCTCATTTCAAATGGATTATCTCTGTAAAGACCCTGTCTCCAAATAATGTCACATTCTGAGGTGCTGAGGGTTAGGACTTTAACATATGAATTTGGGGGAGACCCAATTTAACCTATAATCAGCATTGCATGAACTGAAAAATAAACTTTCTCTTCAGCAACAAAACTTTAGCATTTTTGCTATCAGCATCAAATTGCTTTATTTCTCTTATATTCAGATTGTGTGTGTGTGTGTGTGTGTGTGTGTGTGT
>NW_012136192.1:5090756-5092682 GCF_000956105.1 Propithecus coquereli
ATGGCTTCTGTTCAGGGGCCTCCCTCAGAGTTTCTGCTTGTACCTTCCACAGAGACGAGAATAATCGATGTTGCCTCTGAAAGGGAGCGTATTACATGTGGGCACTGGCACACGGCAACTTAATCCGCTGCGTTCCACTTGTTCTCGCTCAAGTGCCCCTAAGTACCCTAACATTGCAGCCAAGATCTCTTTAGGGCTCTGTTATCATTTGTGTAAACAGAGGCCAAAATTGGAACTGATTTTATTTTTTTATTATTATGTAAAGTAAGTTTCATTAAAGGAGCTCCTAATAAGTCGATGTGCTGCTATTTAACACATTTGCAAGCATGTCCGCAAGGCTCTTTGGATGGTGGAATGAGTAAGAGAAGGATAAGGATGCATAAACCTTGTCCAAGAAACATGGGTCAACATCAAAAGGAAGGACAGATTCCCAGCCCTGAATCTGTATTCTCAAATGACTCCCTGTTCCATCAAAACTCTTAGGAAGGAAAGAGTTATATCACTGAAACTCTACAATAAGTCTCTAAGAACTTAGCTGTAGCTTTAGATCAGAGAGTAACAGAGAGTTCTCATGTAACCCACGTGAGAATATTAATGCCCCACCCAGATTAACATCATCCATGCTAGTTACATCAACCTGTTCTTTTACTTACAGATCTTCTAGAGACTTCTTAGCTCAGGAAAGCTTGGTACAAGGGACTGTGGAAACTCATCAGTGGAAGAAAGAAAAGCTTGGATGGAATAGAATCTAGGTAGATAAATTAACTAAAATAGAGGATTAGCACCTGATGACAGTAACCTGCAGTACAATTACAATATTCAGAAGGATGTAGTAAGCTTGAGCTTATTCTGGTCCTGTGTTCTTCTTCTGCAAGAAATAGCAATATTTTCAGGCAGTGGAAGCATTCTGTTTACAAACGAAACATACACATGGAACAGGAGCCGATTCAGCATCAAAGGCTAACAAGTGGCAGTGTCCATCTCTAAAACAGATGGGTGTTAAGGACTAGGTGGGATGTTAGAGTCTCAGCAAGGGTCCTGGGCTCCACTAGAGGAGCCACAGTGCAAATCAGGACTCCAAGGCAGAAGTTTAGTCCCAAAGATGGACAAACTAATGATTTTTCAAAAGTGGTGAAACCATGCAGGTGGGGTTCCCAAGCATGTTGGCTACTATACTGCAGGACACAAAGAACAGTTCCAGACCTTATCAGCTGGAGTGGCTAATTTTGATACTCTGCCCCCATCTTGCTCAGATTTGGCTAAGAACATAGACAAAGTGCACCTGTAGCTGAAATACCTGTCAATATCTGAGCTGACTCATGTTAAGGAAACTAACATTTTGAGCATCCAGTATATACCTAGATTCATTTTATCAGTCCATTTACTTCACACAGATGCCTAGTAAAATACACATTTTTTTCCTTTGTTTCTGAGATTATGTAACCCTCACTATCACTTCTATAAAAGTTGGGTTTGCTGTTACGTTATAAAAGGTGCTATTTTTTGAGTACCTATTATATTCCAGGTACTGTGCTAGGGTTTTTACATTCAGCACTAATTTTAATAACAGTGCAAAATAGGTATTCTTATCCTCAGAAGAGGTGAGTAACTTTCTTAAGGTAAAGCACAGGGCTGAGATATAAACCCAGATCTCTCTGACTCCCAAACATATACATATTACACTACATACCACTGAGAAATGTTTAGAAGGGATGATCCGTTTAGATGTAATTTTGCTTTGTGAAGTTTTTAATACAACCAGTTAAACATTAGCTCTTTCTTTCAACTTCAGTTTGATTTGAATGCACATTCAATATTTTTTTTAAAAAATACTTTTCATATTGAAAATCAGTTTTAGCAGAATGAGCACTGATCAGAAATGAGATTTGAGATCTCATGCCAGCAAGTCCTGTGACCTTTGGAAGT
>NW_012136192.1:5093296-5110709 GCF_000956105.1 Propithecus coquereli
GAATGTCTTTTGTTCTTTTGGGTAGATGCCCAGTAATGGGATTGCTGGATCAAATGGTAGTTCTACTTGTAGCTCTTTAAGGTATCTCCATATTACTTTCCACAGAGATTGTACTAGTTTGCAGTCCCACCAGCAGTGTATGAGTGTTCCTATCTCTCCACATCCATGTTATTTATCAAATTTACTTTTGAAGAAAAATTCTCCAACTGTCTGCAAAGCCCAACAAGTTAGTCAACTTCCTTCACTTATACACCAGTTAAGAAAGTAGCAGTTATGATGTTGGAAGTTGACAACTAAAAGCTGTTTAAAGCCTTGTTGACCAATGAAAATATATAAATATAGATAGCAAATAGATTCTTGCCTTCAACTAGAAATGCGTTTTCAACTAATTCAATTTAATGAACTGGTATCTTAGTTTCAATCATGAAAATATTAGATGATTTGAGTGCAAGAAATGGAGACTGGATTTAATCACATCCTTCACAGAAGGCTGGGCAGCTGCAATGTTAGTAGAGGTACTACAGATAAAAGCATCTTTAGACCACAAAGTAAAAAGGCTAAGGAATGCTTCAGGTAGACAGCTGTTACAAGATCACCTAACTCACTGTCTTCGTGGCCTATGTTAAGGACTATGCATTATAGAAGAGAGAGAGAAATAAAAAAGAAAAAGAAAGAAAGGGAGGGCATGGGAAGACCTGGAAAGAAACACATAATGGACTACTTTGACTAGGTAATTTTTCACATAATGGTAGGTGCAGATGGTTAGACTAGCTCGCCGTGATTTTGCAGTCTGGTTTCAGATTTATTGCTGGAATTAATTCCTGCATTTCCATGAAGGGCATTATACATTCCATTCCCACCATTTTAAATAATAAATTAATTTTAATGCATTTTTGCTCTAGCTCGAATGGAAATGATGAAGAGCAATTGATAGGTTCTGAGTTTTTAGAACGCCTTTCATCAAGATTAAAAGCATAAGGCATCCCAAGTCAGGCTCTTCTAAAAACAGAAAGTAGCCATCTGCTGGGGCTGCAGAGTTATTCTACTCTAAAGTGCTGCATAGTTCAGCATATCAGCCATAGCCCAAAGTCTGCTCCTGGACCACACTGATCCTGAGACAGCATCACAGCCCTGTGTGCTTCTAATCAATATATTCAACATGCTTGTTTAAGGTGTCCTCTATTTCTATTTGACAGAACTGGTGAGCAGAAAGAAGCCATTATACTTATAATTATACTGGTCCTGGAATATGAAAATAACCCCAGTGAACTCACTAGCAATCCTAAAGATGTCCTGGGTTTCCCTACAGTTATTCCAGCTAGCAGGTGGGACTAGAGAGGGAAATTGCCTTGTTCTTTTTGAAGTAAATGCTATGTTGAGACTTGAGAGATGAAACTATTTTCATTTTGCTTGTTCATTTTGTTTTTTGCCTCTTCTAGCACCTCTCTCTTGTTTCTAAATCTTCACCTATTTTCAGATCTTTTTCTTTGTCTTTCTACACTGTATTGTATTGCAAACTGTGCTTGAAAGCCAATTCTCAGGGAGTCCCTGCGTCTCTTATATTCCTCTTCAACTTCTAATGGATGTGTTTTCTGAGGGTAAAGCACACAGCTAGTGTGACCTTCTCTTCCACCAAAGACAGAACTCCGCGATCTCTATTTAAAATGTATTGATATCTGAAGGAAAGACCAGACATTTGGAAAGACATGCTGACTCTTAATTAGTCTTAATGATTAATTTGTCCCCACCAAAAGCAGCTTTGAGAACACAGTGCCTATGCTTTATTGTTCAACAATTGATTGAAAACTGAGATTTTCAAGAAGATATTTGTGGCAAACACTGTTGATTTGCAAACCGAACATCTCCATCCTCAAGTCCCTTCATCTTGGCCCACCTCCATATAAAGGCTAAAAAGGCTAAAAACACTTCTGCAGCCTCCCACACAGTTCAAAGTAGCAGGTCAGTGCCAAGCAATGAGGTAGGAGCAGAAGTCTGATGAAAGGTCCTAGGAAAGTATGTGCTTTCCTAATAAAAAGAACGAATAAAGCTTGTGTTTTCCTCTTTATCTGTCTTCTTTCTGCCTTGGATGCACATGTGATATCTGTCATTGCTACAGCCATCTTTGAGGCAATAGGCATAAAGACAAAAGTCAAAATGCTACAGATGATGGACGAAAAGCAGTGACAGTTCCTGAGACCCTGGTAGCATTATTGAGCCAGCTGAACCAGCTGTATACCTCCATAGTTCTAGCTGATGAGAAAACTAAGCCTTTATTTGTTTAAGCCACTGTTTTTTGGTTTCATTTCTTGCAGTTGAAATCATTCCAAATGATAGGGCAATTGTGTTTTCAATATCTGATAAACCATTTATGTATGTGCCATGATCATAATATCTTGCATTTGTTTAGCATTCCTCAATTCACAAAGTTGTGGTTTTCTGCCTAATATTACCTCATTTAATCTGCACAATGGGATGGTAAAGCACAAATTGTTACCATAACTTTAAAGATGAGCCAATTTAAGCTCAGAGAGTTTAAGGAACTTGCTTAAACTCACAGAAAGAGAATATGGCAGGATTTAGGACTTGAACCCTTTACCTCTGACTCCAATTCCCAACTTAGAATAGTTTGTTCATGTGGGAGGCCAAACTCTTGTCTTTGCATATTTATTATGTTCTTAATAATCCTTGAAGCACTTCTGTGAATCAGTCTTTAAAAGTTAACAGACAGGAATTGGATAAAAATTACTGAACTCATAGTCTGGTGTGAATTAAGGCACTGTGACAAGCCTTGGGGTTTTAAAAGGGAATAGTATTAAATATCTAATTCTGGGGATTTCACAGGCTACCGAAAAAGACAAACATGTAAATAAATTATTCCAAATATGATACAGAGTATGGTATAAGGGATGACTGTTTATTGTAATATAGGGACACTAATTCTTACTTTGGGGGGAGTGGAGATGAAGGTGGGTGCAGGAGGGAGCCAAAGAAACAAAAATGGGGCATGTCACCAAGCAGTTCTGTGTGGCTGCGGGACATTTGGGGGGAGGGTGGTGATTTACGGGGCTTCAAAGCTGACTATGTCTAGATCATCAAGGCTCTTATAGGTCCTTGGGTTTTGTATTCATGTGGGTGGCTACGATCAATAAAAAGATTCAAACATGATCGTATTATATATAGAATTATATTTTTGAATATTTCTCTGGCATCAGGCAGTAAACTGGAAGTAGACAGGAGTGGAGACCAGGGGCGAGTGGGATGGTGGGGCAATCTTCCCAGCTAGATATAATGAGACCACAAACTCAAGTAATGTCTGTGGGTTGGATAGGAGGAAGCAGATTGCAGAGATATTCAGGTATTACAATTTATGGGCTATAGTAGACAAGTGGAGGGGTTGGTGTGTGAGAAGGAAGAAAATAGGATTTTATACAGTTTTCTGGCTTGAGCTTCTAAGGAGGTGGAGGCATCATTCATGATAGAAAATGATAAGAGTAAAAGCAGAGAAGGGTAGAGAGACCTAGAAAAGGAAATAAATTCTGCATTGCACATGTTGAGTTCAGTAGCCCTTCAGAACATCCAGATAGAGATGTTCATAAAGAGTCAGAAATGAAAGCCATACTTCAATAAACAATTCTGGACTGGAGAAGTCAATTTCTATAGTTATGGAAGCAAATAAAATCTCACTGGGAGCATGTGTAGAGAGAGGGAAAAAGAGAATAGAATTCTGGTGCAACACCAACATTTAAATAGCGAGCGTATGATCCAGTAAAGGAAATGAAGTAAGAGAAATCAGAAGAGGAATAGGAGAAAAGCAAACAAATGAAAATTTTTCTCCAGAAAGCCTTGGGGTAAGTCTCAAGGAGTTAGGGAGTGGGCAGTCACAATCTTAGCAATAATCAATGATATCATTGAGCATGTACATTACATGCAATATTGATTTTCACCTCTGTCAATTATCATAAAAAGGGTAAGTAAGATAAGAGCTGAAAATTTACAGTTGTATTTTGCCACAAGCCAATCATTTTGATCCTCCAAAAAGGAGTTTCTATCATGTGGTGAGAGTAGAAGCCAGATTCCAGTGGGCAGAGGAGTGAGTGGGAGGTGAAGAAATAGAAGACAGTGAAAGTCTATCCTTTTTAAGAAGCATTACTGAAAATAGGGAGAGAATTTCCCAAGTACCCAGGGTCATTTTTGTAACACAATGAAGATTTCAGCTATGGAAAGAGAGTGGAAAGAGGGAACTACAAGAAGAAAAGAGAGGTTAAAAGTGAGGTAGCAGCATCCCTGAGAAGGTGAAACAGGATGAGAGCATAGCACAGGTAGAAGAAGAATGATCTCTGGATAGGAAGAAGCATGCACCTTTCTCTGAGACCACTGGGAAGGAAATACGTACAATTACAGAATTTGATGTCAAACGCAGCACATAAGTATTACAGCAAACTGGGATTAGTATATATCTAACTACAGAGTTATTTACAATTGCTCCAGTAGTTGTTGACCAAAGGCCTGTCTGGCATGTCTTCATTGGTCTCCATAGATGCCCATCTCCTCCTGTGCCCAGGCCGAGGGAAATCAGTTTGGGCAGATTAGTTACTTTCGTATTTCAAGCTGATTTGTTAACCGCAGAGAACTCTAACATTCTCTATGTGCAAGAGCTCAAAGCTCAGACTTTAAGAAGGAATGTCTTAAGTGAGTTTCCCATGGAAGCAAGACTTGAGATTAGAATTTTAGTGCAAATAGTTTATCCGGGAGGTGATCCCAGCATACAGCAGGGAAGTGAGGAATGGAGACCAAGAAGAGAAGGAAGCCAATTCAGGGCCCACTAATGAGCAGGTTCTGCTGTGGGCAGTTGAGGTTCCGTCTCCCTGGGGAACTCCAAGACCTGGAGCTGAACAGACCCCAGAATTGACCCTTCCTCAGTGGAGGGTTGAGGAATCTGGGCATTTATCTACAAATAACAGTTAGTCATTGCTAAGAGCTGCCCAGGGGGTGTGAATTCCCTTTCAACTTGGCCTGTTTGTGGGCTGAAGCATGTTCCCATAGCCAAAGAAAGCTCCAGGCAGACGGTCCAGGTTGTTAGCAGTGAAGAAGCTTAGGTAATATGGACCAGACACCAACAGTGTCTACTACGAACTCCTCTTCATGAACTGAGTTTCTTAGGATGGGGGTGGAGGGTTTGGAAAAAGGACAGATACGGTCCCCTCTAGTTTTCAGCTGTAAAGGAACAAATTCTGAGCAGAGTACTACCAGAAAGAGTTCCTATTCTTTAGTTACTGAATTTTCACAACAAATTAAAAGTAAGCAGCTTTAAAATTATAATAGACATCCCCCCCCACACCCCCTCTCAGCACATATACACAAAATGTACCAGACTTGTAGTTAGAAAAAATGTAAGTTCAAATCCAGGTGCTGCCACACACTGTGTAAACTTGGGCCAGTTGCTTGGCCTCTTGAAGCTTCAATTTCCTCATCTGTAAACAAGCATTATATTTGTTCCTCTATCAAATCATATGGTTGTGAAAATCTAATGTCATCATGCACATAGGACTTCCCCAGCCATGAGATTAACAGGAAGAAGCATTTCAGTTAGAGGCATGGGAGGCATGCAAGCTCTGAAACAGCATGACCATGGATAGAAGTAGAGAACAGCCAAGAATTCCACTATAAGTAGTGTGGACTTGATTCTATAGGCAATAGGGAGCCATAGAAGTTTCAAGCGGGAGAGCAGTATTGTGGGCATATATTTTTGAAAAATCACCTTGGCAACTATTTGAAGAAGTGTTTATATTGTTTTTTACCAAGAGAGATAGAAACTGGAGACAGGAAGACTAGTTAAGATGTTATATTGCCCAGGCATGGTGGCCTGCACCTGTAATCTCAGTTCTTTGGGAGGCCAAGGTGGAGGGTTGCTCAAGGCCAGGAGTTTGAGATCAGCTGGGGGAACATAGCAAGAACTCATCTCTACAAAAAATTAAGTAACTGAGCAAAGCATCGTGGTACACACCTGTATTCCCAGCTACTCAGAAGGCTGAGGTGGGAGAACCACTTGAGCCCAGGAGTTTGAAGTTATAGTGAACAATGATCAGGCCACTGCACTCCAGCCTGGGCAACAGAGAGAGACTCTGTTGCTACGGAAAGAAAGGGAGGGGGAGGGGAAGTGGGGGAGGGAAGGAAAAAGAAAAGGAAAAAGGAAAGATGTTACACTAAAAATCCCCCTCTGAAATCTATCTAGTAGTCTCCTTTTGGATGAGGGAGTCGAGGTTGAAGAAAGGGTGAAAACTGAGGAAGTAATTAATATCCAGGAAACAGCCCCAGGGTGGGCCAGGCTAGTACGTGAGCACATCTCCACATCAGTGACCAGAGCTGGATCTCCACACTGTCATGAGGACACAGAAACCAGCTCCCAGCTCCAGAAGACATGTGTGCAGGGGACAAGATTACAAGCAGCCTTTGGGCTAAAATGAAGCTTGCACATATGCTTATAAATACACAAGACATCCAAATGGTCTTCCTGATTCAGCTCAAATTAAATACAGTTACTTTCGAAAGGTTAGTGAGCTTGGCTTTTGCTGAAGCGTTCTTTCTTCACACTTTGTTTTAATATTGTGCTGACAAATTGCCTTCACTCTGAGGATTTATTTCCCTTCAGATGCAGCTCACCAAATAGTAGCTGTAAAGTCATAACACTTGAAGGGGGTGATTAGTGGTAATGGGTAAAGGGTGAGAGGTCAGAGGGGGGCTGGGGTGGGGAGAGGACTAGGTGCAGTGAGTGCTATTTCAGGAAAAGGAACCATCCCCGGAGCCAGCTGAAAACATCTGCAACCCAGGTTTTCAAGGTATCATTAGCCCTCCAGCTAATCGGCACTCTGGTATGCCACAAAGTGAAATTCTGCACTTGTGACAAGACTGGGTAATCACACAGCTCAGTGGTCTTCTCTCAGAGCTTGTTCAAGAGCAATCCTCAGAGAGCAATGACTCAGTTAGAGCCTAGAAAGGAAAATCTGTCTTCTAATTCAGATCTGGGCTTCCAAGGATCTTGTCCTGACAGCCACTAGGCTCTTGTCACTGAGAAATGAACAAAACAGCTTCAACGCAGAGCAGGCAGCCCTCTGGGCATGCAGACTCCTAGGAAAAAATAGTCTGCCCTATTTTGGTCCCTGCTCATGAACTCCCCTGGCAGCACTGCCTCCAAGGTATTTCTGTACTCACAGCTGGCACTGGCTTTTCCAATTCATTGGGAAGGAAGGCTGCAAGAAATCGGGTCTTGTAAGGGCACGGAGCAAGGTGGTGGCATCTGCAAACCTTCAATAAATGTTAGGGTTTTCTTAGTTTTCTTTTTTTTTTTTTAACTGCAATTACTTTTTTTTTTAATTTACCAACTTGATGAAATGCTGGCATCACAGTTTAGCTTCCTGTTCTGCCACACCTTAAGCATTTTAACAGCTTCATTGAGTTTTAATTGATATACAAAGAACTTCACATATTTAATGTGTACAATTAGATGAGTTTGAAAATAAGCAAACACCACAATCAAAGTAACAGACATATCCAACACCTTCCAAAGGGTCCCATGGTTTTGTTGTTGTTGTTTTATTTTGTGTTTTTTTGGTCATTGTTGTTTATTTTTTGTGGTAAGAACACTTAGCATGAGACCTACTCTCTTAATAAATCTTAAAGTACTTAATACCATATTGTTAACTATTGGCACTATGTTCTGTAGCAGATCTCTAGAATTTATTCACGTAGCGTAACTGATAGTGGATACCCATTGAGCAACAACTCCCCATTTTGCTCGACCCCCAACCCCTGGCGACCTCTACTGTAGTCTCTGCTTCTGTGAGTTTGACTGTGGCAATTGGCCCTCTACATCCTCCTGTTTCACATACACAGATTCAATCAAATGCAGATCAAAAATATTAGAAAAATATATTTTTTAAATAATACAATAATAAATAGTAATACAAATAAGAACAATGCAGTATAACAGCTATTTACATAGCATTTTCATTGTGTGAGGTATTATAAGTAATCTAGAGAGGACTTAAACTATATGGAGGATGTAGAATACGTCGGTTATATGCAAATGCTGTCATTTTGTAAGGGACTTGAGCATCTGTGGATTCTGGTATCCACAGGGGTTCCTGAAACCAATCCCCCTCAGATCCTGAGGGACAACTCTATAGATACCTCATAGAAGTGGAATCATGCAGTATTTGTCCTTCTGTGACTGGCTTATCTAATTTAATATGATGTCCTCCAGGTTCGCCTATGTTGCTGCAAATGGCAGGATTTCCTTCTTATTTAAGGCTAAGTAATGTTCCATTGTATGTATAGACCACATTTTATTTACCTATTCATCTGATGTTATACATTTTCATTGTTTCAATATATTGGCTATTGTGAATAATTTATGCTACAATGAACACGGGAGTGTAAATATCTCTTTGAGATCCTAATTTCAATTCTTTTAGATATATATCCCCAGAAGTAGGATTGCTGGATCATCTGGTAACTCTAACTTTAGTTTTCTAAGAAGCTTCCATACTGTTTTCCATAGTGGCCACACCGCTTTACGTTCCCACTAATTGTTTACAAGGATTCCAATTTTTCTACATCTTTACCAACACTTCTTATCTTTTGTTTTTGTTTTGTTTCTTTTTTGACAGTAGCCATTCTAACAGGTGAGGTAATATATCCTTATAGTTTTTATTTGAATTTCACTGATGATTAGGGGTATCGAGTGCCTTTTTATACCTGTTGGCGATTTGTGTCTCTTCTTTAGAGGAATGTCTGTTCAAGTCTTTGCCCTTTTCTTAATTGAGTTATTTTTATTTTCACTCTGTTTGCTACCGAGTTGTAGGAATTCCTTATACATTTTGGAAATTAACCCCTTATTGTAAATATTTTTTGCCACAATGTAGGTTGCCTTTTCATTCTGTTGATTTGCTGTTCAGAAGCTATTTTTTTTTTATTTCAGGATATTATAGGGGTGCAGATGTTTAGGTTACGTACGTTTCCCTTGCCCCCCCAAGTCCAAGTTTCAAGTGGTCCGTCCCTCGCATGGTACGCATCGCACTCTTTGTGTATGCATATACCCGTCTCCTCCTCCCCCTCCCCCACTTCCCGACATCCAATAGATGTTATTCTTATGTGCGCACTTATGTGTTGATCAGTTAATACCAATTTAATGGACAGAAGCTTTTTAAGTTTTGGATAGTACTACTTGCCTATTTTTGCTTTTGTTGATTGTGCTTTTAATGTCATATTCAAAATATCATTTCCAAGAAGTTTTTCTGTCATATTTTCTTCTAGTAGTTTTATAGTTTCAATTCTTAGGTTTAAGTCTTTAATCTCTTTTGAGTTGATTTTTTATAAGGTGTAAGATAAGGATCCAGTTTCTTTTTTGTTTGTTTGTTTACATGCGGATATTCAGTTTTTCCAATACCATTTATTAAAGACATTCTCATTTCCTATTGTGTATTCTTGACGCCCCTGTCAAAGATTAGTTGAACATATATGCATAAGTTTGAGCTCTCTATTTTGTACCCTTGGTTTACATATATGTCTTTATGTCAGTACTGCACTATTTTAATTATTGTAGCTCTGCAATATAGTTTGAAATCAGGAATGTGATAACTTCAGCTTTGTTCTTCTTTCTCAAGATCGTTTTGGCTATTCTGGGTCTTTTGTGGTACCTTATGAATTTTAGAATTTTCTTTCTATTTCTGTGAAAAGTGCTGTGGAGATTTTAATAGATATGGCTTTGAATCTGTATACCACTTTGAGTACCATGGACATTTTAACAATATTAAATTTTCTAATCCACAAACATGAAGTGTCTCTCCATTTATTTGTACCTCTTCTAATTTTTTCAGTATTTTTCGTTTTCAGTTTACAAGTCTTTCACCTCCTTGATTAAATTTATTCCTAAGTATTTTATTCTTTTTTGATGTTATTGTAAATAGGATTATTTTTTAATTTCCTTTTTGGGATGGTTCATTGTTAGTATATAGAAATGCAGCTGATTTTTGTGTGTTGATTTTGTAGCTGGCAACGTTACTGAATTTGTTTATTAGTTCTAATGGCGTGTGTGTGTGTGTGTGTGTGTGTGTGTGTGTGTGTGTGTGTAGTCTTTAGGGTTTTCTACATATAGGATAATGTCATCTGAAAGCTAAGATAATTTTACTTCTTTCTTTCCAATTTGGATGCAAAAATCCTCGACAAAACACTAGCAAACTGAATTCAATAAGACACTAAAAGGATCATACACCATAATCAAATGGGCTTTATCCCTGGGATTGCAAGGATGGTTTACCATATGCAAATCAATAATTATGATATAGCACACTAACAGAATGAAGAATAAAAATCACATTATCATCTCAATAGATGCCAAAAAGCATTGAACAAAATTCAGTATGCTTTCATGGTAAAAACGCTCAATATACAGAAATAAAAGGAACATACTTCAACATAACAAATAACAAGCTCATAGCTAATATATTATACTCAACAGTGAAAAATTGAAAGCTTTTTCTTTAAGATCAGGAACAAGGCAAGGATGACCATTCTTGCCACTTCTATTCAACATGGTATTGGAAGTTCTAGCCAGAGCAAGTAAGCAAGAAAAATGTTAGTTTTTCTTGTGATGATGGTGGTGACTTCTCCTTAGTTAGTGGGAGAAAGGGTAAGTTCAGTCCTTTACCATGAAAATAAAAATCATTATTAGGTAATCATGAAATCTTAGAGACTTGAGGTGGATCAAAATGTTTATTTATTTTCCTTATCAAATAACCCATCAGTTCACACAGTGGAATTCTTTTGATCTCTGGTCTGTCGTGTTATTCCTCCTTCCCATTTTTCCTACTCCTCTACTCTTTTTCTACTCTTCTACTTTTTCCCAAGGGTCAGAGCTCCATCCTGGAGAGAGGGTAACCGATCTTATTTCAGACCTAACACCATGGGTGTTGACTGTAGGTCATTCTTCTGCTTAAGATGCAATCCTACTCAAGGCAAACAAACTTGTCTGTACACTGTGTTGACTTCCTCTCATAGCATAACTTCAATATATTATTGTCCAAACACTGTCTCTGTTTCACCATTTTTTTCTTACTGAATACCTCTAATCCTAGAAGAAATAAGAGTAGACAGAAAAAGACTGGAAGAGAAACATATGTCCTGCCAAAATATTGTTGCTACTGCTGCTGATGTTGTTGATGATGTTACTGCTTTGTCATTATTAGAGCTGGAGATAGGAGCTCTCCATTCAGATCCAAACTCTAGTAATTGAAAAATGCCTACATTTTAACATAAGTTTTCAAGTCTCCATTTGTTTTCTAGTGAATAATTCAAAACCTTTTTTTGTAATTGCAAAAGAAAGAGAAAACTATAAAAACTGTGCCTTGGTTTGGATGCTAGTATCAGGAAAATAGTAGCAAAAATTTCAACAAGGTGAGGAAAATTGGTTTATAAAACATTAAATCCAGGCGTTAGAGGAGATGAAAAAACAAATTAAGGACCAGATCATTGGGAAGCTGATTCCAAAATTTGGTTAGGACTGGAAGCAATATGTACTCAAATCTGTGCCAAAAAGTCAATGGTATCGAGCTCCTTCTATCACCCCTATCTGGAGCCAGGATTGGATCTGGAGTCCAGGCATCCTAGACTGCAGGCTGGGATTAGAAAGAGACAGCTGTCCCATGCGGAGGCTGCAGGAAGTAAGAACTGATATTCCTATCATCTGTTAATAAGAAAATGTTATTCACATTTGATTTCAAGAAGATAGGAGAACCTTTACCTTTCAAGAGCAATTAAAAATAAAACATTTTAAATTCTGAATACTGCAATTGTGGCAGTGCCTTTTAAACATGTTTGAATATAAGTTATTGTTATTTTATTCTCAATTAAACCTGCTTCTTAAGCCTCAGCCTTATTCCAGAGAAGAACAAAATGTGCATTCTTAAAATACAAAAGAAGAACTTGTAAATATATATATTCTCTGATTTCAAGTTATAGAGTTATATCTGTATACAATTATATCTAACATAATAGAACTAACCTCCTAATTATATTGCCTGGACTTGCTGTATTTTTTCCTTTATCTGTTATAGAAGAGTTAGTCATTGGTGCATCATTGACCTATGCTCAGATCACAGGAAGCTTCATCTGTAAAGCTGGGGAACATTTCTTCTTCCTCCTCTGTCTCACATCCAAGATCAGAGAAAACAGAAATGGTGGATATGTTTCCGCAGTTGCTTCTCTCTTTTGTTCCTTTATATTCTCTTTTCCACATGGTCACAGTTATCCTTTAAAACAACTATTCTTAACTGGGGGAGAGTTTGCCCACCAAGGGACATATGGCAATGCCTGAAAACATTTTGAAGTGTCACAATGAGGGATGGAGTTGCTACTGGCATCTGATATGTAGAAGCCATGGATTCTGCTAAACATATCACTATGCACAGAAATCCCCCCACAGGAAGGATTATCTGACCCCAAATGTCAATAGTACTGAAAGTTGGGAAACCCTGGTTTAAAACTTTAGTTTGGTCATGTCACTCTTCCACTGAAATCACTTCAATGGCTTTCCGTAAGACTCAGGATGAAATTCAACTTTTTTTTTTTTTTAAAGTACGTAACTATAAATAAATAAGAAAAAACATAAATAAATAAATTACAAGATTTGTTTTCCATCCTCTATAATCTTGTTAAAAAATATTAAGTTCAGCCAAGAGGGACTATGGGATAAGTGTCATATGATTTAGACAGAGAGTTTAGATGTAAAAATTAGTGGATTTAGTAGATCAATTAGATATGGAGAATGAGTAATACATGAGTAACTAATATGATCAAAGGAGCAAAAGTGAGAAACTAGAAGATTCACGAAAGAGTAGACAGGCTAGCTAGAATAGATGTTTCAAATACAGGAAAGAGTCAAAAGGGAAAGAAACAAAAAGTCAGATGGTGGATTTACTGTGAAGGGTTTTGAATGTCAGAATGAGGTTTCTAATGATGTGAAGCCATTGAAGATTTTCGGGCTGGGTGACAAGTTGAAATCTCTATTTTAGGTGGATTTTTCTGACAATATGGTACTATATGGATTACAGAAGAATGTCTGGAAACAGGAGATAAAATAGTTTGTGTGTGATGTAATTTGTACCTGAGCAAGGGTGGTGAAGGCAGTGAGAATGAACAGGTAGGCACCAAATATTCATAGTTTGTGAGCGTTTTTTTTTTATTTTTTTAATTTCAGCATTACAAATGCTTAGGCTACGTACGTTGCTTTTGCCTCTCCCGAGTGAGAGCTTCAAGCGTGTCCATCCCCCAGATGGTGTGCACCACACCCATTAGGTGTGTGTATACAGATCCCCTCCTCCTCCTTCCCACCTACCTGACACCCGATGATTGTTATTACTATATGTGCACTTAAGTGTTGTTCAGTTAATGTCAATTTGATGGTGAGTACATGTGGTGCTTGTTTTCCATTCTTGGGATACTTCACTTAGCAGAATGGGCTCCAGCTCTATCCAGGATAATACAAGAGGCGCTAGATCACCATTGTTTTTTGTGGCTGAGTAGAACTCCATGGTATACATATATCATCTTTTATTAATCTACTCATGTATTGATGGGCACTTGGGTTGTTTGCACATCTTTGCAATTATGAATTGTGCTGCTATAAACATTCTTGTACAGATGTACTTTTTATAGAATGTCTTTTTTTCCTTTGGGCAGATGCCCAGTAATGGGATTGCTGGATCAAATGGTACTTCTACTTGTATCTCTTTAAGGTATCTCCATATTAACTTTCCACAGAGGTTGCACTAGTTTGCAGTCCCACCAGCTGTGTATGAGTGTTCCTATCTCTGCATCCACGCCAACATTTATTGTTTTGGGACTTTTTGATAGAGGCCGTTCTCACTGGAGATAAGTGATATCTCATCAATTGGCAGCAAGGCAAGAGGAAGATAGTGTGGAACTGTTGTATGAGTAAAGTATTATGTTGCATAACATAAATAGCTCAGAATTTGGAATCAGAGGATCTTCATTCAAGCCAGGTTAAATGCTTGAGAAAGTATAACTTGAGAACTAAATAATCTTTATCATCCTTAGAATCTTCATCTGTAAAGTGAGAATTATTACCATTAAATACCATCAATACCATGTAAGTAGCATTAAATAAAGGTGTAAAAATGTACTTTTAACTCTGCTTACCTTTGAGAGATTTTTTTGTTACATATATCTGTTTTGTATAAGAAAAATGGAAAGATAAACAGGTTAAAAAGTGAGATTCTTGTGAACATAAAATGAGACAAAATTTGTAAATTATAAAGATTAATATGAATATAAGTTGTCATCATTGTCATTGTCATTCTCTGAGAACTATAAACAAAAAATTTTGACACACAAGGCAGTGACAAGTCCTGTGAGATACCGTTTCCAAAATTTACTGCACCTGACAAGCACCCAAGAGAGGGTATCACATGCAGCTTAAGAGTGTGGACTTTAAACTAAAGAGAAGTGATATTTTAAATCTGGCTCTACTGCTTTCTGAGTATTTAAACTAAGGTTAGTTTCATGAAATCCTATTAAAATTATGTTAAGGAGTTTTGTTATTTCCTTTATATTTATCAAATTTTCTTTATATTTATCAAATTCTCTTTCTTCATATCTCTGTTATAGTCTGGGAGATATACTCATCAATCTTCCTCTTCCAATACACTAAATCTCTCTTTAGCTATGTTTAGTCTACTCTTTCATCTGTTCACTGCTGTGTTTGTGCATTTATTTGATTGTTGATTTTATTTTTTGTAAATTTGTATTTTGTTCTTTTTTAAATATTCCTGTATTCATAATTTTCTTTTATTGTTCAAAGTTTCTATACCTTATTTTACCTCTGGGAACATTTGCATATAGGTATTAATAACTTAGCACCCTTATCATAGTGTTTTATTTTCTAAAATGCATTGCCCATGATTTCTGTAATTTGCTCAATCAGTTGACTATTTTCTCAAGTGATCGTATTTCCTTGTGTGCTCTGTAATTTTTGCCTGTGGACTGATGTTTAGTGGTCATCAGAAAATAATTCCAAGGGAGTTGCAAATATTCCTGTGCTGTGGAAAAACCCCTAGTGGGAAGTTTTATGATCAGCTTTGCCAGGGCCTATCAGGGCTCAGTTCCAGACCAGTTCTTACACTAGTTTCTAGCTAAGGACTTTTGTACATAAAGATAGAGTATAAATTCAATCCTCATAGACATATGTGGGTCAATATTTTTGATTCAGTTTCCCGCAGTTAACTCTCTATATCCATATCTTTGGGGAAATGTCTTAGTCTGTTTGCATTACTGTAAAGGAATACCTGAGACTGAGTAACTTATAAAGAAATGAGATTTATTTGGCTCAAAGTTTTGCAGGCTGTAAAAGAAGCACATTGCCAACATCTGCTTCTGGCGAGGACCTCAGGAAGCTTCCACTCATGGCCAAAGGCAAACAGAAGCAGGCATTGCATGGTGAGAGGAAGGAAGTAGGGGAGCAGGGAGGGAGGTACCAAACTCGTTTAAACAAGCAGATTTCCTAGGAGCTAGTAGAGTGTAAATTCTCTCACTCTCATGAGAATGGCACCAAGCCATTGAAGAGGGATTTGCCCTTAAGACCCAAACACCTCCCAGTAGGCCCCACCTCCAATATGGGGGATCAAATTTCAACATGAGACTTGGTGGAGACAAACAAACCATATCCAACCAAACCCTAGTAGGAGGTGACTTACTTCTGTGAAGCATTACTTGAGATGATAGACTGAATTTTTCCAAAAGGACCTCCCTTCCTATCTCCCAGAGTCAAAAAGGGACCATATGAGAGGGGACCTCATGAGGCTTTGACGCCAGTCTCTGTGAAGGTGTTTACACACTAGCCATTAAGGTATACATCCCGTGTAATTACCCCAGGAACCATACAATTTCACACACTGCAGGAAGTACCTTTTCCATTCTGGTGAAAAAGTTTTTAAATATCCTTAAAAATATTCACTTTGGTGCTATATTTATATTATACTAATAATTATTACAATCTTATCATTTTCATCAAGCGTTTATGTATTTGAAACATGAAGGAAGAGACATAATTCATTTTGCCATCTTAACTGGAGGATCCCCCTTTACTGTTTCAGGGATGGTATTTTCATTTTCTTGATTATAATCCTAGATTCAATATAATTCTTTCTCATTCTTAAGACAATATAAAATGTACAGTCACAACATTATCTAAAATGCTATGATTTAAAATGATAAAGTACTAATGCTCCAGTGAAAGGACAGAAATCAAACTGCTGAAGCTATTAGGGTCAAAAACCTCAGTAGACTTCTCCTTGTGGTTGTGATGCTACAAACCAGAATCACCACCAGCTCATTAACGAGAGAGAGAGAGAGAATGAGTGAGAACAAATACTGTCCAAGGAAACACTCAAATCCTATACACCAGTAGTGATCACAGAGCACAGGAACTCTAGCCTAATACTAATAGGATACACAGCTTCATTACTTTTATCCACTTTCCTTAAAGGACTAAGCAAATCAGCCTGCAATTATCCATAAAAAGCTTATTCTATAGCTTTAACATACATACAGAGAAAACACATATCAGTGTTGAGTAAGACACTGGCATCCCTTTTCATATAAAAACAATTAGAACGCACTGGTAGACAGCTAGGCTGATCCCAATGTATTCCTGCAGCCAAAATTCAGCCTTCAATACACATGTCTCAGACTTTCAGTTCTGCCAAAATAATAGACTAGATCACCATAAAATGTCCTAAAACACTTAGAAAGTCTAGAAAAATGTACTGAACATACTTTAAACTTATAGCTAAAATTCTGAGAAAGGAAGGGAAATTCTCAGGGATCAGATCAGAATACTGAAAACTACAAATGTAAGTAGGTGAGCAGAAGTTGCAATTTCCCTGGAGAATATTGTCAGCCTCAGTTATCTGTATTTTACATTATTATATGTTATTATCATAGGAGATGAAATCTCAAACCAGAAGGAGCCAGTTCTATCTTTCTGGGAAACAAATTGATAGAACTGGCTTCTACCTAAAACTGAGACCCTTGACAGCTAGATTAGCAAAATATATCAAAGATACTTTATCTCTGCTTGGTCTTTGAATAGGGAAACAGTTCTCTCTTAAAATTTCATGACTATGAAACTGTGTCACACATGGATTAGGAGTAAAATTCATACATCCTACATGGTGTGTGTACTTCTAAACAGAGAATATTAAAATTGATCCTAATTTTTAATACCAGAAAGCTCTAGGCAGAAAAGAATTCAAAGCCACCTTAGAGAAACATTCTTTTAAGGCAGGTCATACAGAATTTTCAGAGGTAAAGCCAGTCTAAGAAAGCTCTCACATCCAAA
>NW_012136192.1:5111749-5113167 GCF_000956105.1 Propithecus coquereli
AAAACTGCAGTGAAATACTGCTTCATACCCTCTAACATAGTTTCCATAAAAAAAAATGGAAAATAACAAGTGTTGGTGAGGATGTGGAGAAATTGTAACCCTTATATAATACTGGTGGGAATGTAAAATTTATCAGCCACTTTGGAAAACAGTTTGGAAGTTTCTCAAAAAGTTACACATAGAGTTAGCCTATTATGTAGCAATTCTACCTCTAGGTATACTCCCAAAGAATGAACACAGATGCTCAGGTAAGCTTTATTCATTCTAGCCAAAAAGTGTAAACAATCCAAATGTCCACCAATTGATGGACAGATAAACAGAATATGATATATTCATATAATGAAATATTATTAATCCATAAAAAAAGAAGTACTGGTTCATGCTGCAGTATGGATGAAACCTGAAAGTATTATATTAAGTAAAAGAAGCCAGAAAGAAAAAGTTACATATTATATCATTTATATGAAATGTCTACAATAGGAAAATCCATAGAGATAGAAAATAAATTAGTATTTTCCAGGTGCTAGTGGAAGGGGGTACTGAGGGGTGACTGCTAATGAACATGGGGTTTCTATGGGGATGATAAACATGTTCTGGAATTAAGTAGTGGTAATAATTGCACAAGTTTGTGAATGTACTAAAAAATGTACTTGCATATTTTAAATGGATATATTTTATTGCAGATGAATTATATCTCAATAACAAAAAGAAAATGAAAGGTAGGAGTCCATGAGAGCAAACCCCACTGCACAAACACATCGAGTCCCTGCTCACATCACATTTATGAACATGTTGTTGGGCAAAGCAAGTCCACATGGTCTAGCCTGGAGTCAAGAGACAGGGAAGAGCACTTCTTCACCCATGGAGATGGAGACATGCAAACATCTACTGCACAATAATTTAATATATCATAAATCACAATGATTTATAACTTTGAGTATATACAATTATGGAAGAATAAAAATACTGGACAAAATCAACATACAGGGTAAGTGACCTAAAATATTTTCAGGTTATTGTATTGATTAAATGACAGATAAAAATATTCATTACTTTTAGACTTAGACAAGAAGTATATTTCACATTAGAATAACATTAGAAATTTTATACACAGACACATATACATTTATATGTGTTTATACCTATACATATATATCTTCTAAAACAATAGAAAAATAAAATGGGAATAAATACTACTTAATTGATCCAAGAAGATGAAAAAGGAGGGGAAAAAAAGAGTTAAAGAGAAGCCTGGTGAATAGAAAGCATGAAGTAAAATGAGAGCAATAATCCCAAATATATGAGTAGTCACAATAAATGTAAAATTCTCCAAAGTAATCAAGTGAAAGACAGAAATTCTGAGTTTAGCATTTTAAAGTAATAAATACATTTATATGCTCCACACAAATGAGAAGAAA
>NW_012136192.1:5113557-5226145 GCF_000956105.1 Propithecus coquereli
CTCTCCCTGTCCAGCCTATTGTTTTGAATTGTTCAAAAGCACAGTCCAATATGGAAGCTATTGAAGTGAGGGCTAGAAAAGCAGACAGAAAACCGTCACAGGGAGTTGCTACAAACTACAATTCCCATATTAGGTTCTGGACTCAAAGGCTATAGCTTACCAAGCTCTCTGATTTGAAAGAAGCAAATAGCCTACTAAGAATTTAGGATACTTGTATTTAAAAAATGAAATGAAACAAAATGTAAGCTTGTCTGTTGTCTGATTGTTTAACCCCTAAGGAGACCCCAAGTCCCTGAGCTCACACGGTGTTGTTCAGGCTGCTAAGGAGGTACAGCCCACACACAGAAAGGAAACTCTAGCCAGTGTCCTCTTAAATGTGGCCACAGAGGGCAAGGTGAGAAGAAGAGCCTCTAAGAGATCACCCGGGGCTACCAGACTGATTGACCAAAGAATTTCCTCCTCTATCAGAGATCAAAATTCCTACATTTCTTCAGGATATGATGATTGCCATGGATATATGACCACTGTGTATTATTCACCAAGATTTACTCTCCAAAGAGGAGTTTTATACCATATATGCACCATAGTGCATTGGCTGAACTAGGTGTGGATAAATTTGTAATTGAAGCATATATTGAAAGACACAGAGGTGCTACATCTTGAAGTGACCAAGACAGTTACACAGCAGTTTAATAAGGGATTCTGGACTTGAGCTTTCTCCCTTTGAGTGAGTTTTCTGTCTGAAAAAGTAGTTGTATGGGTATATGTTGAACAGCAATGGATACACTTTCTTGAACATCTGTTGTTTTCAGCCCAACATCTATTTATCCTCTTTCTGGGGACAAGATCATGAATTCCCTTTGTAAAACTAAGCCACATCCTTTCTGTCATGTGGATTGGGTTGGATTCACCCCATATCTGCTCAATGGACCCTAAATAGCTAAAAACAATCAATGAATCCTACCCCATGTAGATAAAATGAAATGAATTCTATCACGGAGGAAGGGGAGAAGAATTCACTCTTTTCCTCTTAACTCCAAATAACCAACAGAGGATGTATCTGTCTTTATGAAAATTACTTGTTATCCTTTTGCTTATTTGTTTGGTCATGCTATAATTTGAAGAAATTATTTGGATCAATTTTTATTCAAAGATAAGTACTGACATTAAGCTCAATCTGTGGTTCTATCTGCAATATAGGAATCATCAAAGGATACCTATCTGTGAAATACATATTGGGTAGAAGAGTGATTATTCTGTGGGGAATAAGGAAGACATGTTGGTCTGCATAAGTTCTCTTTCTGAAAATCACTGAAAACTTGGAAATAGGCTTTTCAAATAAGGGTTTGCAATGGTTTTCTATTCTGCCATAGCAAATACCCACAAACTTAGTGATTTAAGACAAGACAAATTTATCTTTCAGTTCTATAGGTCAGAAGTGTGACATTTGGTCTCATCAGGCTATAACAAGGTAGGTGTTGGAAGGGCCATGTTCCTTCTGGAAGCTCGCGGAGAGATTCCAGGTCCTTATTCATTCAAGTTGTTGGCAGAATTCGTTTCCTTGTGGTTGTAAGACTGAGGTCCTGGTTTCTTTACTGTCAACTGAGGGTCATTCGCAGCTTCTAGAGGCTGCCACCATTCCTCGTCCATGGCCCCTTCCTCCATTATTAAAGCCATCAACAGGAGGTTGAGTCCCTCTCATTCTTGCGATGTGGCCTCTTTCTTCTCCCATCATATCTCTTAGACTCACTTTTCCGCTTTCTTCTTCACCTTTTTCGAAAGTGGAAGATTGGGCCCACCTGGTAATCCAAGATACTCTCATCTCAAACTCCATTCTCTTAATCACATCTGTAAAGTCCCGTTTACCGTGTAAGGTAACATAGTCACAGATTCCAGAGATTAGGGTGTGGGCATCTTCGGGGGAGCAGCTATTCTGCCTCCCACAGCATTGCTACTGTGATTTTTAACAAGACTTCAATGGAATCACCATGGTGAATGTTTATAAGAAGCAACTCAGTTCACTATTGTAAAATCAACTAAGCATTTTGTTTGTAACATTTGCACAAAGTCCTCATTACCCAGATTTGCTGCTGTGTGAAATGCACCACTTTATCTCTGAGTGCCATCTACAACCTAACTCGTGGAGGAGAGAGGTCCAAGGTCCTTTCTTTCTGTAATGCAAGGGCAATAGTTTGGTAATGATGAAGCACTTTCACGCTGGGTCCTGCAGAAGATAATCATAGATTATCCTTCTCTGCCTAACAGATCATCATTTCCTCATGTCCAAATTCTATTTAGTTGTATATGACAGGCTCAGTGTAGCTTCTTAAGAAGAGATATGAAAACCATCATCTTCATATTAAGGTTTGTCTTAACTTTGTTTATTTGGTCTGTATCAAAGCCAGATGCATTATTGCTCGATCTATTAAAATTAATGCCTATCTACAAAGTGAATGAGAAAAGACAAAAGCACCAGGGACCAGGGAAGCAGGGTTCTAGTCTCTACTCTGCCACAAACAGCCAGTGTCCTTGTATGTGCCACTTTACTCCATGGGTTTTCTTATTTGCAAAATGGGAGAGGTATGAGAAGTACTTTCTTAGGCCATTCCAGTTTTGTAAGTCTATGTGATTGACTATGTCAGATATTGAATCCAGACAATCCTTTGGAAATCTCTCATTTTTATTGAAATTTACAATTTAATCAGGGCCCTATGGAATACCTGTATTTTAATATTTAAAAACATATACTAATTTATTCTGCTAGCTATTAGAAGTTGCATTTTGCTTTTTTTCCAACTCATCTTCTGAAAGGTTATTTCTATGACCTCCTAATGAAAAGACGACGCATATTTCTTCTACATAGAAGAGACAGTGTGGTATAGTTGTTAGATACATGGGATCTATCTGCAGCAGACTATCTGGGTTAGATGCCCCGACTCTTACAGAGAAGCTGCAAAATTGTGAAAAGGTTACTGAACCTCCTCATGCTTCAGTTTCCTCATCTGTAAAATAAGAAGAATGTCTCACAAGTAAAAGAGATGAGTAAATAAGTTAATACAAAGTTCTTACTACACAGCCTGACAGATAGCAAATGTTGAATAAATCTGACCTAATATTACAAGACTGGCAGGTTCATTTTTCTTTTATAACTGAAGGGTATACCTCAAAATAGTCACAAGACTCATTTTCAGATTTGAATCTATTCCAATATACCTGGGTTCCTCCAGCCTGTGACAAATATTCACCTGAAATAATAGCAGAGAAGACAAGGAAAGCACATACAAAGAGGTTCTCCTTGTAGTAGTGGTGGTAAAATATAGCTCGAGTTGTTGTTGTTGTTGTTGTTGTTGTTGTTGTTCATATGCACTTTAAGCAAGACTTGGATCTGTCAGAACAAAATTATCTGGTTCCCAAATTAAGGCCTGTGATTCTATACTAAAAAACTGAGAGGAGGCTGTGAGGGTCATAGTTAAGCAGGCTCTGAAATGTGCTGAGAGTCCTTAGACATTAGCATTAGTGATATTTAGGCCGGGGTAATGCTTCTGATGTAAACTCTGGAGTTTAACTGCAGCTTCTGAAAAGGCACCATTTTTCCTTCTCTCCAAACATTCGACCTTCACCCCCATTTGTCAGCCTGTGGCATGAGCAAACTGAAAGTGCACCCTTTTCTTCAAGGGTGAGTCTCAGCGGCTGGGCCTTCTCTGTAGAGACGGGATGGGAACAGATGTGACAATCAGTTCAAATTTTCAGTTTCTTCTGGGTCTTCCCAAAGTGGAGAAAGGCAGCTAATAAGAAAAACTTGGTAAGGATAGATGAAGATGAAGAAGTTGATATTGATAAGAAGAGGAAACATCTTTATGCTAAATATCAGCACTTTAACTAGCACATTAGGTAACTCAATCCCTATAATAAACCATTGCGATGGGAGTTTTTGGCCAATATGTGGTTCTGTGGGAGATAAAGCAAAGTGCATGGAGGATAAGCAACTGGCCCAAGGTCACAATGTTATTTAAGCCTGTGTCTTTCTGAATGTAGAGACCCTGACGTTGCCCACTGTCCGTCATTGCCCCCATAAAGTCTGCAGGCAGGGCTCCCCTCCACCCTCCTCACCTCCCGCCCCAGAGGATGTCTTTCCTTCATCTCGTTTTTCTTTAGCATCCAGGTTCACATTCACCGTTTGTGTTTACTTATGAAGGGCTTTGCTCCAGTGATTAAGGACCTAAAGCGGATAATTACCCTGTGATTTGCAAGCAGTGCAGTGGCTGGTATTTCTCGAAGTAGTATTGCCGTATAAATATTACCTGTGTGCTGTGTCAGCTTATTGCCCACCTTGAGAGCAATCTTCCTGTTAGTTTTATGGCACATTAAGTCTCCTTTCGGAATGAATTGGGTTTGTATGAGTCGGATTGGTTACATCAGAATAAAAGAGTAAACAGCAGGGATGACTGGAAAGCTATAAACAGGAGCATTAGAGAAAGAGAAAGGAAATGGAAGGGGGAGGCGTTTAAAGGAGACGTGTAACGTGATAAACTAATGGAAATGGGGTGTCAGTCTGAGATGGTTACACTAACTGCAGAACGTGTGACTGTTACAACAAAGCTGTGAGTCAGAAGATGAAATGACACTTAGTGCTACAGGAAGGAAGTTATCTGGGAGGGGCTGGGGAGGGAGAAACATTGATATTTATCAAATGTCTATCCTCCCTTGTGTTTCTCCCTGTACCTTTAAGCCAGCTGCTGATACACACGTATTGATCTTTAGGGTCCAAACTGACACCCCTCGTAGTCCCCCAACTTGCCACCATGCCCCCTTACCGTCACCAGTGGGGGGTAGCAAAGAGAGAGGGATGAAAAGAGACTTCAGCAGCCTGTGCCAAGCACTTATCACACTATACAAGGTGCTGGTAGGTTGTTTCCTCTGCTGACATTTTAACTACTTGAAGCCAGAAAGCATCTTGCATATCCTGGTATGCCTGATACTGACAGGAAGCTCTCAATAGACATGTATTAATTCGAAAAATGAATATATAAAGAGGATGTACTGAGCAGGAGAGTCCATCTATAAAAGCACCTACAGAACTGAATTTCTTGGTGTGAATTTCGGTATAAGATTTGAGCCTTTCAAATGTAATTTCATTTACTAATTATGGAATACTGGGGGCCTGGAATTTGGTCAGAGTCCCTATCTTTAAAAAAATCTATTGATTTTGAGATCGATTTGTTTTACAGGTAGGAATTTATAATACTCAATATGCAAAATACAGTATTTTCTCTATATACTTCTGTGATTGGGGAGGAGGCTCTATGATGTATCATTAAAAAAAAGCAAGGTGAAGAAAAGTGTTTTTATAGAAGGATGCAAAGATGTGTGCGTTTGGGTGGCTCATTTCACAAAGTAACAGGTAAACTTTAAAAATTAAAATGGTAACCTCTGGGAGGAAAAACGAAAGAGGGTATAGAGGACAGAGATAGAAGTTAGAAATTTTTAAATATATCTTGTTTTATATATTTGATCTCGGAATCAAATGAACAGTTAACATAATAAGACAATAAAAATAAAATGTAAAAAGCAGTTCCTAAAAATTGAAATCATAATGAAATAAAGGAACATACTGTGTATTGAGTTGGTGACATAGCCATACATAGAAGGATTATTTCAAGTGCTTTTAAAACATGTTTATTATACTGAATATCTCTATTGAATAGCCCAAGGACCGTAGACTATTTTTTTTTAATCTTAGCAACAATACATTTGTGGCAGTCTTGTACTGTTATTCTGAGACTGTTATAAATTTTGGAATCTCAAAAATTGGTACCTATTTTGTTGACACAGAAACCAAGATTTTTGATGAGAAAATGAAATATAGATCTATGATTGAAGATATTAAAACACAGTAGCCCTAAGCTTTAATTTGAAGTATCACAAACTTATTATGTGTTTTATCTTTAAATATAAATATATATGAATAAATATGCACTTGTTTGTGTGTACAGACACACATGTACATATATGCACACAGATATATACATGTATGCACATATTTCCTCCTCTAATTCTGTCTACTGAAAAGACCTCAAAACTGTGGCCAACCCAGGAGCAATGAACTCCCCTACCACAGAGATTCTGGTCTCAAATATCAGAGCTTTTTGAGAAATTGTTGATCTTAGGTAGGAACTGTATAAGATAGGCTTGTAACATCTCATCAGACTGGAAAGCAAGGAATTTATCAAAGACTATGTTGCTTTTTCATTTATCAACATATTCTGGAGGTAAATAAAAATGAATTTTTATTAATCATTGTTTTGTGTTTATACTAGTTTCTTCCTCCATTTAAGGTAGTGCGTATACACACACACACACACACACACATACACACACACAGAGGCTTCGCGAATTTACAGTGGATAAATATTAATATAAACATGGTTACATTTGAAGGAAGGAAAAAGGCAAAACTCCAAAAGCCCATTTAGACAATCAAAAACTACTCTTTACATCTAGCATACAATCTACTGAAAACTACTCTCACTTAAAATCACTGTTACATGTAAGACTTGAAGTCTTGGCTATTCATTGACTTTTCATTTTTGCTTTTTGTTTCAAATAAATATTATTTTCAGGTACTCTTTTGTTTTTCTCACATTCTATGTTCTGCTTTTCAATACTAAATTAACTAGGCACAGAATAATTTTTATATTCTTACTAAAATCAATAAAAGATTTATGTTGACTTTAATAGAATAAATACAGAGGAAAATGGATGAAATTAACTGCTAGAGTACTTCAGTTATACAATTTATAAGATATACTAAAACTTCCCATTTTGTTTATTTTCTCTCATTTTAAAAGTTATATTTTCAAAATGCATTTGATGATTTATTAATTGGTGCACAAATGTTCACAATTGTTACCTCTTTGTTGGAGACTATGCTTTTAGTAGTATGAAATAACCACATTTTTTTTCCATTTAATGTTTCTTGCCCTGAATTCTACTGAGCTGGAATAAAAGATTTCACCTATGCCCTCATTTTCTTCATGCATTTCTCTAAAGTGGCATAGGATTGAACTTTGCATTCTGCCAAGTCAGCAAGTTTGATGATATAGTTTCAGATATAGTTCCCTTCTGTCTACAGGATTTCTGCAAGAATAAATGTCCCTAAACCATAAAAAGTGTCCTTTTCAGCTCAAGTACAATATAATACAATAAAGGGGAAAGAACCTGATTACATACTCTGTTGTATCTTAAAATATGGATAATTAAGTGTGGTCTGTGGACCACCTGCATCTGAATTACCCCGGATGCTTGTTAAAAAGGCAAGCTGGAGAACCCCATCTAAGACATACTGGGTCTGAATCTTTGGGGGATGGAGTCCTGGAACCTGCCTTTTCAGCAAGCTCCACAGGTGATTCCTATAGTCATTGCAGCTTGAGAATCAACTGACCAAAAGAATAACAAAAAAGCATCACAGAAATGAATTCATTTTTATGTATTTGGATGATTTTAAATGGAAAGCTTCCAAATTAACATTTTCTCTGTGCAGAAAGAGTTAAAGAGTTAATAAAAGGAATCTGACAATATACATGGAAGGATTTTTTCCTCTTCTCTCTCACTAACTCATAATAGTGAAAGAACAAGAGGTGGCATCGTATTCGAATTTGCCCTCTCTCCTGCTCTAGATTTTTCTTCTATTTTGTGCAAATTTTTCCCATTTTCTACCTTCACTCTATCTTTAGCTATTACTGCTTTCCTATTTATATTTCATAATCCTCACACATAGGATCTTTTATATAAATAAACCAAGGCTCTTTTTCAGATTTTTTTTGCAAAAGGGAGAAAACACACATTTGAAATAACAATGTGTTAACATGCTCTGATTACACAATGAAGGTTTCCTCTTTGTTTTTATTATTCCAATGCAACAGAGTTTCAATTTACCAGGCCAAATATCTCAGTACTTTTGCTGTCAGTCAATGAAGCTATAATATGTAATTCAATCATCATGCATTTCTTTCCCCACTGAACAAACATTTACTGACTTTCTAGATTAATCTTTTGGCTGAAGGAACTCAAAACATTGTGAAACACACAGAGGTGTATAATAACTAGATTGAGCTTCTTCCCGCTGCCCAGTCATTAGTGAGGCAAATTTTTGTTTATTCACTCTGTTTTATTAGGTCAGGTCATCAAAATGGGACTCCTCATAAGCTTTAAGTGACATTTAAATTCACTGAGTATATTCCTAATGGAATTCTTTATACTTTTTCCCTGGGAAATATTTATCCTACAGGCCCCTATGAAGCAAAGTCTGTTCCAATGTCACTAATGAGTTCAAACTATCTATTACCAAATAAAGGTTTTGTTTAATCCTTAGAGACATGATACAAATGAAATGCATGGATCTTTAGAGAGAATCTAATTTATTTGGGTCGTTAAATATGAAATGTCTGATTTTGAATCAAAAGTTTATTATATCTCAAACAAAAAGCAGTACAAATAATCAAAGTGTGTGCCTAAACTATCAACACAGTTTTGTCATCTTAGCAGTAGCTTGCTTATGCCAGCAGAGAAGAAGCCTAGAGAATGAGTGCCAATGAAATTGGGAAAGGCGTTTTCCACGGTTTGTTGAGAGCTGAATATTTTTCCGTTCAAGAAGTGGTCCAAAGACAGGAAGAAGTAGTAGTCAGTTGGTGCAAGGTCTGGTGAATACAGTGGATGACAGAGAGTTTCCAAGTCCAGCTTCTGTAGTTTGAGCAGCATTGTTTTTTGTGACATGTTGTCTTGCAAGAGGATTGGCCTGTCTCTATTGACCAATCTTGGCTGCTTACTCACAAGTATCCTCATCTTTTCATCCAATGGGTGGCAGTAGACATCTGCTGTAATCAATTGACCAGGTTTCATGAAGCTATAGGGAATAATACGAGTGCCGGACCACCAAAAAGACACCATTAGCATTTTTTTGATGAATAATTGGTTTTGAACTGTGTTTCAGCACTTCATTTTTATTCAACCATTGTCCCAAATGCTTGTGATTGTCAAAAAGAATCCATTTTTCATCACACATAATAATATGGTATATTAATGGTTGGCCTTTATGTCACGACTGCAAAGAAAGGCAAGCTTCCAGATGATTTCTCTTCTGACGCTCATTTAATTCATGCAGCACCCACCTATCCAGGTTCTTTACTTTGCTGATTTGTTTCAAATGGTCCAAAATTGTTGGAACAGTAACGTCAAACCTTGCCACTAATTCATGCATAGGTTGAGATGGATTCGCTTCCACTACAGCTTCCAGCTCATCATTACCCACCTTGGTCTCAGGTCACCCACGTGGCTCATTTTCAAGATTAAAATCACCAGAATGGAACTTATCAAACCATCGATGTCCTCTGCATTCATTAGCCACATCCTTCCCAAACACTTGATTGATATTTCGAGCTCTCTGAAATGTTAGAGGTAGCAACTGTCAAATTTGGTACTTAAGGAAATCGGACATTCCATACTTTATAACCTATAACTCTTTCATTTTTATATATAAGAAAAAACTGAGATGCTCAGAGATGGAAAATGTATTACTCAAGGTCAAATTATAAATGGCCAATCTCAGAAAAATATCTGAGTTCTAGCCCAGTGCTACACTGCATGTACCATGCTGTCAGTGGGATGTGTCAGGATATTATTTTTCACATCTCAATAAAAGTTTTCCTCGGACTGCTGATTCTCTGCCTATTTGCAGAACCATTGTGTGTGGTGTGTGTTCCACAGTAAAATCCTTAACTCCTTTCTTTTCTCCATCTCCTACACCCATCCACAAGTCCAGCAGACACTACCCTTCAAATAGACCCAAATCCAACCACTTTCTGTACCCCAAGACCTCAACATTTCTTCCTAGTATGCAGCTGTTGCTTCTCCCAGGTGATCTCTCTGCTTCCACCCTCTGTGGTCTCCCCTCCACTGTCACCTGGGTCAATTGTCTACACTGGAGCCAAAGCTAATGATCTTCTCAAAATAACAAAGCCTTTGATCAAAACACGCAAATGGATTCTGCATCCCTGTTAGAATAGAATCCAAACACATTACCATAGCCTACAAGATTTGATAGCATCTGATTTGAGCCCATCTTTCTGATCTTATCTCCTGTTACCCTTTATCTTGTTTATTTAAGTAGAGCCACACAGGTCTCTTGTGGTTTCTCTCATATAGCAAGCTCGTTTATTTCTGGATCTTTGCACATGCTATCAGCCCTGCCAGAAATGTTCTTCCTTCAGATGCTGCTGGTTCACTCCTTGCTTTGGTCACAACCCTATTTAAATGTCACCTCCTTAGCCAAGCCTTTGTGATCACTTGATCTCAAAAAACAACCCCTCCTCATAGTCCTGCCACACCCTGTTACCTTATTTTCCATTAATAGTCTCATTTATCTATCTTATATATAATTATATAGTGGTACATTTATCACCCCCCAACTAGACTGTAAGCTTCATAAAAACAAACAAACCAAAAAAAAGTGTCTATTGAGTTCATCTTCAATGTCCTACTATCTAGAGGACCTGTCACATAGCAAGGCCTTAATTAATATTTATTGAATAAATAAATAAGCATCATTGTTTCTTTCACTGTCTATAAAAAGCGAGGGCACATGTATACACACTCACACACACATGAACCCCCACACCCAACCTGCTCCGATCAGACCACATAGGAAGTATTGCACTTAATTCTGGGTATACTTTAATATTTTGAATAAACCAAGCTATTTATCTTTTTTAAAATGAGTGATTCCAGGGAGAGTATAATAAACGAAATTCTTTGAAAACCTAAAAAAAAAACCAAAAAACCCTTCTACTTGAGAAAGGAGTACATAGAGCATGAATAGAGCCAGAATAGACAGAAATTTTGAAATAAAATTACGGAAAAATAGATTCTAGGTCCATTGTAATAAAGGATTTCAATGGTCATAAATAACGAAAGACAGAAAGAGCTACAATGTGGAATAGTGGATCCCCCATCACTCAAGACGTGCAAGTACAGCCTGGACAGACACTGATAGGCAGAGCTGTACAAAGTATTTTAGCACTAAATAGGTAGCCACAGGAAGTGGTCTGATTGGTCTGTTCCAGCCCCAAGATGCTCTAATACAGGAATTTTACCCATGTTATTATGATGCAGAACATTTATGACATATTTACTTAGAAGTTGTTTTCAAAGTCTGTAGTTCATGCCTTAGAATATAGTTATTACTGACAAATTCAAGTTCACTGAAGAAAGTGAATGATAAAGCTCATTGATACATTTTCTATTTTTTGAAAAATGATTGTGATGGTAATATAGCAGTTTTATTTTGGAGTAACATTTTTAAATCCATTTTTTCAAATAAGAATTCCCATATTATTTTGAGAAATGATAGGATTGTGAAAAACTCATTTTCTGAGGCTCTTCCTTTAAAGAACAAAATTATTTGAATTCTGATTTGTGTGAATAAAAAAGAAACATACAAAAATCATCAAACCATAATCTCGCCTCTTGCATAACATTCATTAACCCTTTGATATATGCAAAGTGATTTAACTGAACATCCCCTTTTAACTCTCAGAACACATTTGATAACAATGAATATCATGATATGTAATTGAAGATCAGAGATATCAAGTTACTTGGTCCACACTTTAACAGCAAATAAAAAACTGAGTGTAAACCAAGTCTCGAATCCTGATTCCAGGTTTATGGTCATATTATTCATCCTGGTCTAGAGTAAAGACTTTCACCAATGCTGCAGAATTCCAGGCCCCACCAAAAGTACATAGAAACAATAATTCTGAGAGGTTTACTTTGCTATTTTTTTTCAAGCCATGCTGTATAGGAAGTTTTCTATTCAACTTCCTTGTTGGAATGTTCCAGCTATAAAGCACAATAAAATTGTCAAAAATTATTCTCTCCTGTAATGTGGGCCTTTTCTTGCCAGCATGTAGAAGGCAATGATGGATTTTCAATACACTTTATAAATTGTCACACCCTTGTTATTTTGTTTTCCAAAAATCTATTTACATTCCACGGCTTTATGTTAAGCTTGGGTTACTAACTCACACATTTATGCTAAACTTAATTGAATTTTTATTACTCATGATAAAATTGGTGTTTTGCATTTTGCACAGTATTTCTCTGCTGTGGACCTTCACATGGTAAAATTATATGAGAATCAGAGCCTGATCAATTAATTATTAATGAATGGAATAAAGATATTAATGTTTATTTGTGACAAATGAGAGACTGCATTTGCTTCTCTCAATTGTCACAGCAGACCCTGGATTTTGATGCACTTTCTTTGCCTTAATCAGTAAATTCCAATCCCAGGATTACAATAGTTAGATTATCTAATATTAAGATACTGGCTGGGCGTGGTGGTTTACACCTGTAATCCTAGCACTCTGGGAGGCCAAGGCAGGAGGATCGCTTGTGCTCAGGAGTTCAAGACCAGCCTGAGCAAGAGTGAGACCTCATCTCTACTAAAAATAGAAAAATTAGCCAGGTGTCATGGCGCACACCTGTAGTCCCAGCTACTCAGGAGGCTGAGGCAGGAGGATCACTTGAGCCAGGAGTTTGAGGTTGCAGTAAGCTAGGCTGACTCCACAGCACTCTAGCCAGGGTGACAGAGTGAGAATCTATGTCAAAAAAAAAAAAGATACTATCTAAAATAAGGTCTGTGTTTATGCATGTGTCTATATGTAGCTACATGCACAGACATATACATACACATATTAGCATATGCATATACATAAATATACATGCACACATATACATACAAGTATATATATATATATACACTCGTATATATGTATATACAAAGACAAAGTATTTTGCACTGATTTTTTTTCATCAGATCCACTACCCAGTAACCACGTAAGGTAGAGAGACTCAGTATTACTGTCTGTGTTCTAAAGATGAAGAAATTAAGACCCGGAGATTTTAAGTGACTTACCCAATATCACACAGCTAGTAAGTGGCAAAATCAGGATTCAAACCCTGAACCTTTGGAATCTCACTGATTCCAAAGTCCATAAACACTAAGCACTCAGGAATTAACAATAAAGACCCCCCATGTTTTTAGGTTTTACTATGTGCCAGGCACATTGTATGCATTATTTCATTTCTTCCTCAAAACAAGCCAGTGAGGTAAACACTAGTCCACCTATTAGAGATTCAAAACACAAAACAGCAACAAAGACTCAGCTGGGAAAGGTTAAGTAACTTGCCCATCTAACTTTCAAATGCCAGGACAGTTACTTCAACGCATGTCTTCTTATTTCTATTTCAGTTCTTTGAATCTCATTTTCCTGGTATTTTTTCTCTCTGATAAGAATAAGGAAAAAAGGCTTAATAGTGAATGCCAAATAAATATTTGCTTAAAGTATAAATATCTGCTTGAATAATTGTTTACTCCACTTTTCTTCACCTTCACTAATCCCCATCGCCATCCAGCTAATCAAAGATCATTTGCATCATATTGGCTAGAAGGGAAGGGATATAGAACAGGATGCATGAGAACCATAACTTGGTATACGTAGGTGGCTGGCAAATCATGTGCTTTTTAAATTCCTGGTTGGCTTGTTTCATGAACCGCATAATGCATTTTCCAATTACAGTTCCATATAGACTTAAATTAATAATTATTGGGTATCTATGATGTATTAAATGTTTCTTTATGTATACTATTCCATGTCATTGTCTCAACAATCTATACAAAGGTTGTTTTTATAAAGATCTGCTTTTGCAAAAGAAATTTAGCTCAAGCACTTAAGTGCCTTTTGAAATCCCATAGCTGGTAAATGGTAAACTTCAAATGCAAATGCCAGCCTTCTGATTCAGCATGCAGCGCCTCTTTATCCACTGTGTTTTCTGCAGCGCCTGAAGTTGACACATCTTTAAGTTCAAGGTGACTCACCTCTTTCATCAACCTTTGCCCAACTATTATGGTTGATGTTGGGCATTCCTTCTCTCAGTTCCTAAAATGGTCTCTAAAATCGTAGGTCAGCAGCAGTATTGCTTCTCTAACTCAGATGACCTCAGGGTCAATTCTCTGGACCAGAAAACATGTCTTTTCTTTTAGCATTGACATTGTTATCTGGCAGGTTCTAGAGACATGGAAGTGAGGCAACAGCTGTTCGAGGGCTGGTCCCCGTCATGATTATAAGGTAGGAAAGAGACTCTATGGTTAGCTGCTTAGTTTCACAGGGCAGCGAGAGCTTAACACAAAAGCAGATTTTGGAATGTCAAATACATATGACATAATGGATTAGATATCAGAGCTGCTGGTGAATGAGAGAGAAAAGCACGGCTTCGGTCTCATAAAGCACTGTGAAAAGCATCTGAGGAGCAACACTTCATCCCCAAAACCTTGCATGATCACAGCTGCTGTAACTCTACATCATTAGAGGCTATTTTTCCTCTATCCAAGTCCTGTCATTGTTGTAATGAATGGATGTGATGCTTATAAACGTACCATCTTTTAATTCCCAGTTCTTCCATACTCTGTGACGATGTCCCTGGGTATCTACCAAACACATTTCTCAATTGCGAACTTGCTCTCTATCCGTTTTTTGCCAACAGAGGGTGCTAGAGAAAGATTAGAACTGCGGAGGTGGAAGAAAGGATTTGATCCATTCAGTTTTGCATCTGGTTTTTGCAAGTGTCTCCGGAGCAACAGCTCTCCACTTCAGCAAGCAGCAGTTGCTTCCACTTTCCAGGCTCTAGCAGCTGCCTCAGAACAAGCCTCCACTACGCATCAGCACCAGCAGAGGCATGCTGTCTTTAGAGAACGTTACAGCTCTTCCCCCTGAGCTTCTAAGATACCAGCACCAATGGGGCGTGCCCTCTCTTGAGAGATACAGGACCTAACTCATGTAGAGGACCACTCCTCTAGGCTTCTAGATTCTGACAATCCTAACATCTTTATGTTGTCTCCCCAGCCACAATGGTGGTAGCTGTTTCCTAGAGTTATTCTCTCTGTGTTAATGTGGTGTTTCTTGGTGGCTTTTTAGTCCTTCAATGCCAGTTGAACCAATTCTCTACATTAAATTCTCTCTGAAAAATAGCTATGGGCTTTTGTGTTCCTAACAGGACCCTCATTGGTCCTTTGGGTCTGCATTCACTAGTTTGGCTTTCCACCAGCGTAACCAGAAATGTCTTCCCCTCCGTGTGAATAGTGCGGTTGAGGTTGTTAAGTTCCCTTACTTCTAGGTACCTTCGTTTTAAGTCTGGCCATTGCTTCTCCACATGGATAAGGCATAGTCAGGCTGACTTAAGGTTGCATTCTGCTTGTTTAAAGCAAAGAGCTGGAGACAGGTGGTGAGAAGAGGCTGTCCTGACAGAGTTCAGTTGCCAAACAGTTTGGAAAAGGGTTGATCTCTGAATCATTATAGACCCTGCTTCCTTATATACCAATGAGTCTCATCCAAACTTTTTGTCATTGGATTTTTGTGACACTTTCACCCTACACCGCCTTAAGAGTCATTGTAATTAGAGTATATTAAAATCAATTTTTCTTTGAAAATTTTATGAACCTTCTAAAGGTAAATAAGAAGTCTTTGTGAATAGTGCCCACTTTCTACTTGATAAGAAGTCCTATTCCCTTTCTTTGGTTACTGAGAACTATCCAACAAGCTAACTTAGGTAGTTAGTGATTTAACTGAATCCAAGAATCCAAAAACTATTATGACACCGTCTCCAAAATTACCACCACATCTTTCTGAAATGTACTTCTACAAGAGGAGAACGTAGAGCTTATTCTGCTCATTTTCTTTCCAACGGAAAAATAACTGAAGTGAAAAGGGTAGGATGCCAGTCTGTTTCCCATTTCACGGGGAAGAAAGTGAGAAACAGCCATTATTTTATTATGAGAAAAAGTTGGGTGACCTCAAATGAAAAGAATATAATTTTTATTTTAATAGTTGATCATTTAAAATATATTTAAGATTTCATCCATATTCATTTAAAATCTACTTTCCTAAAGAAATAATAATTTAAAAGATATTAAAATTAAATATATTTTCATGTGTAATATTTATGTCTTTCCTCATCCCAAGAAGAAATTCAGCATAAGGCATTATCAACTCATAAAAGTCTTAAAAGATTCATTACGAGCAAGTGTTTGAACTAGTGAGATAAGAATAATCATTTCGTTATAAGTTTATGTGACATTTACAGCAACCTTGATATTTTTCAATATCTGAAAATGGCATGTTTATATTTTTGTAAGAAAAAGTCTACTCTTACCACTTCCTTTGTTTTCAACTGTTGTTAACTCTGTCATGGGGTTAAGGCTACTCATCTCTCCTGTCCTGCTCAGCAGCAGGTTCTTTCTGTTTTAATGAGTTTTCTCCTTGGTCTAGTGGAAACCAGAGAACAGATTCAGAACTTTGAGGGCTTCCTGCTGTAATAACTCAATTGTTGCTTTAAGTCCACATAGTAGAATCAGGGGGAAAAAAATCTGTTGCTGAAGCTTAATACAAATGTGGAAATCCCATTTGCGGGAGAAGATAAGCTAGATCTCTATAGCACGGTCACATCCTCTGTGTTGATTTGGAAATGGAATTCGTTTTATTAAATAGAACCTTCCAGTTGCAGCAGTCCTTACTTATTGAACATCTTCAATGCTTTGAATAAAAGGAATGTTATTTCACACAAGCATTGGATGTTTAATTCTGTTAGATGTGTGTGATGGGGGGAATTTCTTTTCCCAAAAGTAGACTGCAACGCTAGTGACTGCACACCTAGGCATGAAGGTGCAGCCAAAGAATAGCTCTTTAAGTAGATGTGTGTAGAAACATGATGGTCTTCAGGCACTTGAGCTTGAGACATCTCATAGGAGGGTGAAATACCCCAGATGAGGCCCTTGGCAATAAGCACAGTGGCCAGGAATGGGAAGCAAACGGAGAAGGGCTATGGGCTTGGGGCAAGGGAGGCTCTTGCCCCAGGCCTCCAAATGGTTGGTCTGCTACACTCATTATTTGTAGATTTTCCTAATATGTGACACATAACTCTGTAATCTAGCATGTAAAAATTGCTGAGTAGATAACTGGAAGGTGTCTTTCAAGTGCAAAACGAAAAGTGAAACTTAATACTTCTAAATTTAATTCTAATCATTAGGGATGTAAGGTAAACATAAATCTTGGCAAATAATTTAAAAACGTAATGCACTAGTTGCTAACTCCAAAATTATGTAAGTTTAGATGGGAGCAGACTGTTGTCCTAATTAAAGTCTTTAAAGCTGAGAACCATTATGAAACTAACATCCTCTATACTGATGTGTTACTGCTACCTGATGGTACTACAGCTGGCTCACGGAGAAGAAGGAAGTGTTCCTATTGGTGTAAAACTTCAGTGGACAGTGTTTGTTGTAAGAGAAACACATACCCCACCCCCCGCACACCCACACACATACAGTTGGGTAGAGTTGAAAGTGCACTGGGCAGAAAGAGAAAATCTGGGAAAAGCATCTTCCACTAAGATGCATGGTTTTGGATGAAACATTTAGCATCTATGTTTCAGCTGTTGCCCATGTTGGTAACAAAAGAAAGGATAGTGGGGATGGAAGGTTTAAGAAATGAATTAATAATTAGGAAGGCTGAATTCAAGTTCTACCTCTTCCTCTGTTTCTGCCTCTGTTTAAACTTGGACACATCATTTGACTTCACCTTAAGCCCCCATCTTTTCACCTAAAAATTAAAGAAGTTGGACTAGATCAGAAATGAAAGCGTATTAATGTGCATTTTCAATGTTCTGGGAAACATCTGCCATCCAATCCTTGATAAAAAATGCAGGAAAATGGATTTATTTGAATAAATAAACTTATTCAATTTTTCAGCAATCAGTTACAGAGTGCCTGCTATTTTTTATTGCAAATAAGTCTTCTACCTGTATGATGTTGAGTTCAAGCAGCTGGATGTTTGAGAGAGAGATTAACTATTATAGAAAGAAGAAAAATGCAGCATGGATTTCATTAACTTCCAAAATGGAGCCCAAAATATTGGCCACAATGCCTTAATCTTAGTGTGTCCTGTTTATTTCCTATTCAATACTTATCTGCCAAAATTTAAATGGCAAATAAGGCACAGAATTTTAATTCCTCTATGTTGGGCACGGATTATAGTATGGGTGAGAAGAAAGCCTATTTTTAATGAATGAACACTGGTGGTAACTAACCTATTATCCATTTTGATGTCAAAGAGAGGAAAATAATCTGTTCTCCTGGTGGTATATACCATTTCAGCATCCTGCCATTCTTTGTCCAGAGAAATGAATGGCATCCACTCAAATACCTTAACATTTCCTCTTGATAGACTCTTTTATAGAGAACAAGGTCTCATACCAATGCTTCAAATAACCCACATGAACTCACTATTGAAAAATATAAGGTACATTACTGTACAGATTGAAAAGTGGCAAGCATTTCTCTTTTCAATGACTTCATGAGAAGCTCCATTGACGTACACTTGGCATTTTGAATGTGGCCTAAATCTAACCTGCTTGTGGTAGGCAGAATAATGCCCCCCACCCAAAGATGTTCACATCCTGTTTCCTGGAACATGGGAATATGATACTTTACATGGCAAAAGACATTTTACAGGTATGATTAAATTAAGGATCTTGAGATGGGGAGACTATCCCAGATTATCCGGTTGGGCCTACTCACAAGGGTCCTTATAAGGGGAAGAGGGAGTCAGAGACTCAGAGAAGGAGATACAAGGATAGAAGCAGACGTTGGAGTAAAACCATTTCTGAAAGAAATCCGTGAACCAAGGAATATGAAAAGCCTCTAGAAGCTAGAGAATGCAAGGGACAAATTCTCCCCTAGAGCCACAACAAAGAATGCTGCTCTGCAGATTCACTTAAGATTTCCGACCTTCAGAAGTCTAAGATAATAAATTTGTGTTAAGTCACTAAGTTTGTAACAATTTATTACAGCAGAAATAGGAAACTAATACGCAGCTTGACAGCCTGAAACTGCATGCTGGATAGTAGATTCCTAATCCCACTTTTGAGGTTCTTTCCCCCCTACTAAATCTTGGGCAGTCCCTGCTGGGTGACTCATTTGTTCATAATCCATGTTATTTCCGGCATCTTCACCATTCCCCATCTCTGTTCTGCCACAGGTCTGCTCCCTGTCCATCCCACGCTGCAGTTTGGGTTTGAGGTACCCCCCAGAGTTCGCTCTTGCTTCTGCTACCATCTCCACATTGGTTTTTGGAACTGTGGCAATATTTTTTATTCTTTTATCCCAAGGGTTGGCATGGAAATTTTCCCACAGTAGGTTACAATGTTTATCATAGTCATCTAAAGAGATACCGGAAAGGAAAAACATTCGGAAATTAACTTCTAACTGGTTAGCAGATATGATTTCTCTCAGATCACATAATTACTTACCAATTTTACTAGGTCACTTCAGCATACCTGCCTGTCTTACTAAAGGCTTCCTTCTTGCCTAGCTCACAGCCCACAGCTCGATAACAGAATTCAGCTTCCCCATCACCCCAAGTATACACAGACTCCTTCACCTGCCATCTTTGCTCAATGCAAACAAAACATTCCTTGCTCATCCCCAGTCTAAGGCTCATCCTTCAAGTCTTCGCTTCTGGCCCAAGATCTGCCTTTCTCAAAGATGGACTGACCAGGGTCATTTCCACTACCTTCCAGGGAAATGTTTCCAGTTAGTAACAGGGGATCTTACCCTGTGGTCCCAAGGGGATAATTACATTATAACATAATAATCCAATACCTGTAAAACAGATAAAGATACAAATACAGCATCAGAGCTACCTCTTTACACCAGACTCTGCAAATTACAGAAGGAACAAGTAGTTTAATTTTTAATATTTTTCAAAGTCTGAGTAATTTAGTAGGTAGCAACATTTTACCTAGAACAATGACCATGTGGTAAGGTTGAGTTTCTCTAAGCCTAGTCCAGACACACAGTTATTAATATATCTATTTATAATTATAGTCTCTGCCTTATATTTTTAAAAACTAATTCTTTCATTTGGATGCATTATCTTGAAAGATAATTGACCTAAAACAAACTGCACGTTTAAAGTGAATTTGATAATTTTTGACATATATATACATACATAAACCATCAACATAATTAAGATAATGAAAATAGCTATTGTCAGTAAAAGTTTCTTTATGCTACTTTGTAATCTCTCCCTCTTGTCCCTGCCCACTTCCCTGCTTCCCTCCCTAGGCAACCACTATTCTGTCTTCTGTCATTGTAGATTAGCATATATTTTCTAGAACCTCATGTAAATGAAATCATACTATATGTATTAATACTCCATTTTGCCTCACTTCTTTCTCTCAGTGTAATGATTTTGAGATTAATCCATGTTGTTCTATGTTACAATAGTTCATCACTTTTTTATCGCTACATAATTCTTCCACCACTCATTTATCCATTAATCTGTTGATGGGCATCTGGGTTGTTTTTAGTTATAACTATTACAAATAAAAGATAATAAACATTTGAGTAGAAGTATTTATGTGAAAATAAGGTTTTATTTTTCTAGGGTAAATACCTAGGATTAGAACGTGTAGGTCCTATTATTTACATATGTTTTAGGTCCTATTATTTACATATGTTTAATTTTTAAGAAACCACCAAACTTTTTTCTAAAGCAGTTGTAATATTTTACATTCTCACTATCACTTGGTATTGCCATCCTTTTTAAAATTTTATCCAAACTAATATATATATGCTGGTATCTCACTGTAATTTTCATTTTCATTTCCCTAATGACTAATGATATTGATCACTTTTTTATATTCTTATTTGCCACCAATATATCTTTTTGGTAAATCGTCTATTCAAATCATTTGCTCTTTCTAAAATTTTTTTCTTTTGTAAATTGAGTTTTGAGAATTATTTACATGTTTTGCTTACAAGTCATTTGTGACATATATAATTTTCCAATATTTTCTCCCAGACTGTGACTTTTTTATTCTCTTAACATTGTATTTGAAGAGCATAAATTCTTAATTTTTATAATTTTTTTCAAACTTCTGGCCTCAAGCAATCCTCCCACCTTGGCCTCCTAAAGCATGAGATTACAGGTGTAAGCCACACTTCTGGCCAATACATTTTTTTAAAAAAATGAATCATGCTGTTCATATTGTATCTAAGAAATCTTTGCATAACTGAAATTATTGTAAATTTTCTCCCTTTTTAGTAGTTTTAAAAGCTTATGTTTAACCTATAATCCATTTTGAGTTAATTTTTAATATAGTACACAAAATGAATTTTAGTTCATCTTTCTTTTTTCTTGAAAATGGATGTCCAAATGTTGATAAAGTAATTTGTTAAAAAGGCTATTCTTCCTCCAAGGAAATGCCTTTCCACTTTTGTTGAAAATCAACTGAATCAAATACATATCAGTCTATTTCTATACTCTCTGTTCTGTTCCATTGATTTATTTGTCTATCTTGATGCCAGTATTACATTGTCTTGATTACTATAGTTTTATAAGTCTTGAAATCAGATAGTTTAAATTTTTCAACTTTGTTTTTTCTTTTTCAAAAATGTCTTGGCTATTTTAGGTCCTTTGTATTTTTATATGGATTTTAGAAACAGCTTGTCAACCTCTATGAAAACGTTTTCTGGGATTTTCATTGGGATTACATTGAATCTATAGACCAGTTCGGGGAAAATTGGTATTTTAACAATATTGAGATTTTTCATCCATAAACATGATATATCTTTACATTTATTTGGGTAATTTCAGCTTTTTGATAGAAGTTAGGGGTAGCTGAATCACTAACTTCTCTTTCCCTCTAGCATCAAAGCGATTAAAAATAGAAACATTTCCTAAAATAGGGATGGAACATTGATTAAATTGGGCTTGATATGTTCCAAAGTGCTCTAGTATATAGTTATATTGGATAAAATGCTTTGGACATAAGATTACAATGGAATTTTCCAATTACTCTCCCCAAATCTAGAACTAGGAAATCACCTGTAATGATAGTTGGGTCTACAAAGAAAGCTCTCAACATCCTTTCCCACCCATAAGAATGACAAGAATACTGGCAGTTACTGCAAGAAAACAGAGACTTTACTGACCCTGCTCTTTGAGAGTGGTATTGAGAATAGATGCACATAGATATACATATTGAGCTCATTAAGCCTGAATGCACATTTACCAAGAGGGTAGAGGAGTAGGGGAGAAAAATGGACCTCCTTTTTCTTCTAATACAGCTTTCCTAGTCTCTGAGAAATGTGTCCTAATGAATGTCAAGATCTTACAAATTCGCCATGAAATGAATCAGTGTTTCTTCTATGGGGTTGAGTGAAAGAGAAGGTACAGAAAGAACTCAAAAGAATTCAATATTATCTTCTCCTGGAAATTGGAACTGTAATCCCATATACCCCATAAAGCAGCTGGGGTTGTCTCTCATACTTGGACTTGGTCAACACTCTCTGTTAAATGTGTAAGACACTCACACTGACTTTGTAGTGGAGAAACATAGAGAAGTAGAAAAGAGACAAAAGATGAAGGCAGGTATTGTGGAGAGAGATTTTTTGTAGTTATAGGGGTATGGATATAAGCTCATTAAAATATGATAAAAGACTAAGACTAAATATTTTCTGGTTTTGTGGGTTTTTTTGATTTTGTGTATGTTTTATGGGTTAAAGAAAATACCTTAATAAAGAAAGACAGAATTTACTTCAATTTGAATGTTTCTCCTTAATACATTTTCTCACTGAGTTACTTTCTGTACTAAGATGGAGGATTTCTCAGAAAAACATATAGGTTAAGTCTAGAAATGACTTAAGAAAGTGTTATTCTTTCTTGTAGAAAATGCTAATATGTAATCAAAATGTTGGGGGATGGTTGTGTTCATTGCTGTATTCCAAGTGCCAAGAACAGAAGGTGCATCTGGGAGTCACTCAGATTCTTTTATTAGAAATGCTTTTGATTACTCCTAATTACTGGTGATCTTTTCTTTCTTCTCCTAATTCTAAAGTAGTCAGATTCTAATATGCATAATCTGCCATTACAATTTCGTCCTGGTTTTGATTAACTTCTAGCTGTGTACTTCTGCTCTTACAGAGCATGTAGGGAGGTGGTTGGCATGGCTTCTGAGTTTGGACTGCCCAGCTATGGTTTCCACACTACCAATTAGTAGCAAAGAGACCTTGGACAAATAACTGTTCTGAGCTTGTTTTTTCATAAGTATAATGGGAATAAAAATGATATTTATTTCATAAGGATGTTATGATGATTAAATGAGATAATTGATGTGAGGAATTTGGCAATTCCTGACACACAGCAAACAATACATTCAAGCTATAATTTTTACTAACAAATACTCTCATGTGAGATGATTTAAAAAATAAATAAAACAACTTAGTGTCAGGGAATGGATTAAATAATCTTTGGGAGTGCTGAAGGTGAGTATGCAGGCTGAAAAGATGGAAATGAAGTTATTTTACTGACATTGGCTCTGACAGCAAAATGTAGAGGGATATGTGGTCTGTAAGCTTTTTGAAAGCAAGGATTATGCATTTTCAATTACAAAACCCCAACATCTTGCCACAGTGTTTGACGCATTTAAGACATTCACTTAAAATATGCAGAATTCATTAATAAAAGATTGGATCCTGGCATGAAAACCCAGGGACTCTGCATCTGCTTCCAGAGGAAAGAGCTCTCCTGCTGGTCGCAAATCCCTCTACGCAAGTGCAAAGGGCAGGTCACTGTCCGTGGTCCTGCACTCTCACCAGGATAGAATATGTTCACTTTTATGAAACTGCTTTCTTTTCTCTCCCCTGAATGAATGAATGAATGAATAAACAAACAAACAAACTCTTCATGCAGTCTACTTTCATGGCACCGAGACAAACGAAACACGCCATACGTTTCTCAAACACCCCGTGTATGTTTCTCAAGTGAGCTAATTCTCGTATTCTTTTAATGTTCTGAAGTTTCAATGCCTTCCCTGCTCATCCTGGAAGCTCTGCATAAGAATCCTGGATTTATTTTATGTGGGCCTAGATTTTTAATGTCTTGACCACCTGGAGTTCTTGGCCTTTGTCTCACAGAACGCTCAGAGAACAGATCTCTCCGCCGACCTCGTCTCCTTAAAGAGTAGGAAAGTCTGCCGGCGGTTCCTTTTTCGAATCCCTGGAGGCGGCGGGACGACGCAGCTCTGGCTCCGCGGTCGGCCCAGCCCAGACAGCTTGGAGAGCCGCTGCTCCTGTCTGCTCCCTCTCTTGTCCCTCCCTCTTCTTTCCGCCACTCAGCAAAAAGACCCGCCAGACTTCTGGGCAGCTGGACTCCGTTCAAGAATCCTAGGAGCAGTGTAGTGTAACTCCTCTGGCTCCCCCCACCCCCGCAGCCTCGGATGTCACCCCGCCTGGGTGCTGGGATCTCTACGGGAAGACTTACTAGATTGACTGTGTGAACGGCACCCTTTCCTTCGCCTCCTGCTTCTCCATTGATCCACCCTTTATGCAATTATTAGACAGAATCTCAGACCGAAATGACTTCTAAACATCAAAAATTTTAAAGTACAAAAAAAAAAAAAAAATCCCAGAGGGTTATGTGTGTGTTTGTGTTTGGTGTGTGTCCATCCGCGCTTGTGCAAAATCTCCCAACGTCACAGTTCGCAATCGGGACAAGCGCGTCGAGAAATCCGAGATCTTTCCAGGGATTCCCTGTACCGTGCCCTCCTCGTCTCCAGCACCCCCCAAAGAGGTAGGTTTGGGCTTTCGCACACCACTACTGCAGCAATAGAAGGACACGAATCTGCTGCAATTTTTTCTTTCCCTTTCGTTCCCAGCCCTCTTAGGCGAACGGTCCCGAGCGCAGGGTTTCCTTCCAGGTCCCCCGCATCCGCACTGCAACCCAGTGCAGTCCTTCCCGGGCTCCAGACAGCCTGCCTCTCCGCCACCCCTTCTGCGGACCCGCCGGCTCCGGCCTCCGCCTGGGTGGTGGGTGGTGCTCGCGCCGCCCCTACCTTCCCCCTGGGCCCTTGGAGAGCCGGCGCTGGGCAGTGTGTGCGCGCGCGCGCGAGTTTGGTGGGGAAACCTCCTTCAGGGGAAGCTGCTGAGTGTCGTTGGCAGAGAGTATCCTGGAGCCCAGCAAAAGCCTCCAAAGCGCTAGAGCTTCCCGAAAGAACAGAGTAAAAGATAGGCAAGAAGGGAAGCCTGTTCCCCTAAAGCCCAGCTTTCCAATAGTCTTGGATCCTGCCGGAGCTGAGCAAAGGCGCAGTTGGCAGCAGCCGCTGCTCTCACCCAGACTTGGGAAGACGATTCCCGCACCCCCTTTTCGGGAGGAGGGAGGTAGGGATTTGCAGGCAAGAGTTGCACCTGGTCTAGGAACCTACAGAGAAGAGAACTCTGGGGTAAGTAGTGTTCTGGCACTGGAGCGGAAAGGGGGAAGGAGGAGGGGGCATGAGAGGGACGAAAGGGAGAGGGCAGGGAATGAATTATGCAAAAAAAAAAAAAAAAATCCCCAATATTTCGCAGCAGAGGGAAGCGCTGCACCGCACTCCCAGGATGAGTCCCGCCGGGGTCTCCTGCGCCGGACTGGCAGGCGCGAAGTTCTTTTTAAGGAGGAGAGAAACTCAAAAATCCTGGAGGGTATCAGAGGAGGAGCAGGGAGGCGGCTTCTGGGGACTGGGGCCGAGGCAGTGGCCGAGGTGGCCTGAAGCTCTGTCGCCCAGCCTTCTCCTCCTCCTATGGCCGCGTTCGGCCTCAGCTCCCCACCCTGGCCTCCTGCCTCCGCCCCTGGGCGCCGGGCTCCAGGGCTGACTTTGGGACACCCAGCGGCCGCGAGGACGCTCACCTGGCCGAGCCGCCTCCTTCTCCTTCTCCTCCTCCTCCCCTCCTCCTCCTCCCGCCCCCACCTGCCCTCCTCTCCGAATCGGGAAGAGTCGGGATCCGTAGGCGAGGAAATAACGACCCCTGCAGTTGCATTGCGGAAAATCTCGGCAGCGGCGCTAGTTGCGGGCGATGGAAGCAAGGCAACTGGGGGTTCTGGGGAGTCCAGGAAAATAGGAGAGGAGCAGAAAGCGCGCTCGCGACTTGGGGAGCCCGTGGGCCCCAACGCACCCCAGTCCCCGGCGCCCAGACGTTCCACTCGACGCCCTGGACGCGCGGCCCAAACCCGGCTCGGAGGCGGCCGGCTGCGCGGGGACTTGGGGAGCAGGGAGGGTCGGCGGAGGCTGCTGCCGGCCGGCGGTTTCGGGCAATAATCCCTGCCTCTCTTTCTCTGTCTGTCTGCTGTGTCTGCTCCTCCCCCCGCCCCCCGGAAGCAGGAGAAGAAAGGCCCCAGAGCGGAGCAGCCACCCTCTGACCATGCCTCGGTGAGGGGGGCGGACTTCGAGGGCAACTTGTCGCGGACTGCCGGGGCTTAGCCAGCGAGCCCGGAGCTGTCGGGAGCCCGGAACTGCACGGCGCGGCCCGGCGGGGGGCTATCGTCTATGTCTTCTTGGGGCGCCAGGCGGATCGGGGTCTCGTTTTTCCAGGAAGAGCCCAGCGCTGGTGGCTTCAGGTGGCTGCCGCCGCCGCCGCTGCTAGTGCTGTCTCCGCCGCGAGTGCGAGGAGCAGAGACGCGCGAGCGGGGAGACCTCCGAGGCAGCGAGGCATCGGACATGTGTCAGCACATCTGGGGCGCACATCCGTCGAGCCCGAGGGGAGATTTGCAGGAACAATTCAAACTGCGATATTGATCTTGGGGGTGACTGTCCCTGGCCGGCTGTCGGGTGGGAGTGCGAGTGCGCGCTCGCTCGGGAGTGTGCGCGTGTGTGTATGTGTGTGCCGTGTCGGGCTCCCCCTTTCCCCCCCTGTTTTCCCGTCGAGTGATGCACTTGGAATGAGAATCAGAGGATGGAAATAGTCTGGGAGGTGCTTTTTCTTCTTCAAGCCAATTTCATCGTCTGCATATCAGGTACGGGACGCGCTGGAGTCACGGGCGGGTTTGGGTTATGTCGTGGTGTTTGGATTGTACAGGGTTTTATTGTGTGTAGACGTGCGGCGCAAGGGGAGGGGGTGGTAGAGACCCTTTGGGCTCTTAGGGTTTGCCGCCTTCAGAATCGAAACCCTCCTAAGCCCAAGGGTGTGTGTGAGGGGGGGGTGTGTTTGTGTGTTGTGTGTGTGTCTGTGTGTGTCTAGTGGGAATTAGCATTTGTGTAGAGTCCTGAAGGGTGGTGGCAGGGCGGGGGGTGGTAGAGGCGGAAGCGGTGAGAAAGAAGCAGATGGGTGTTGATTTTCAACTGCTTTCCTGGCTGAGAACTCTGGCGCCCAAACCCGAGCCTTGGCAACCCCCGCCCCCATCCCCTGGCTTTCAAAGTTCCCAAACTCGGTGGTTCCTGACTGGCAAAATGGATGCAGGGCTGTGCTCTGGTATCCAGGCACTTTCGAGAGACTGCAGGAGGATGCGGGACTGGAGAGTGCCAGCAGGGACCAGAGCGATGTCCTCCATGCCTTCCCCAAACACATCAGGACTGATTGTAATGGCTTAAAATCTGCTGGCACACACCCCCTCTGCCCCCAAATAAAAGGGAAAAAAAAAACCATCTGAAACAACACAATGTCACAAATACCACTTTAGATCATGGTATTTCTTAATGCCCAATGGCAAGGATATGCTGGTTCAGACTCACTGATTTCAGGCAACTTGTGCTGATCTGTGGTTTTAGGAGCAAATGGGAACCCAGGATGTTGAGGCAAATGAGGCAGGGCTTGTGCATACCTGCGCCTGAGTGTGTATAGGGAGAAATTCTCATTTTTGAGCAGTGTCTTTGTTGGTGCAGGGAATTGGGAACGCGAGGGCTCTGCGGGAGGGCGCTGCCAGGGAAAGCCCCAAGACCAGCCGTATTCCCCAGTTCAGTGGCTCCTCCCCTCAACAGCGCCCACCCACGTTTCCCTTCACACTGCCACTTAAACACCCAAGGCAAAGCCCATTTGTAGTGCTCCTTTCTGCCTGCATTCCCGCTGCAGAATTGGGGACTCAGCCAACTTCCCAGCAAGTCACCAGAAGAGGGAAGAAGGAACCTTGCCCCTGTGAGCAGACACATTTGAGCAGCATTGGGGTGGATGGACTATGTGTCTTGCCTCTTTCTTCAGCCCTGTCAACCCCCTCCCCCTAAACCAGACCTGATTCTGGATATTAGAAACCCTTGTTCTGCCCTCACACTGGGCCCAGTTCCAAATACCACAATCCAGTTTCAATTTTCTTCTCACAGGGCAGGAATGGGAATCTGTTATCAGAAATCATTCTGTTTTGGGCTCAGCTGCCCTACTAAGAAATTTACCTCTATAATTTTTTTTTTTTTTTTTTTTTTGACAGAGTCTCACTCTCTTGCCCAGGCCAGAGTGCCGTGGTGTCAGCCTAGCTCACAGCAACCTCCAACTCCTGGGCTCGAGCGATCCTCCTGCCTCAGCCTCCCGAGTAGCTGGGACTACAGGCATGTGCCACCATGCCCGCCTAATTCTTTTCATATATATATATATTTAGTTGTTTGGCTAATTTCTTTCTATTTTTAGTAGAGAGGGGGTCTTGTTCTTGCTCAGGCTGGTCTCGAACTCCTGAGCTCAAACAATCCGCCTGCCTCGGCCTCCCAAAGTGCTAGGATTACAGGCATGAGCCACCGCGCCCGGCCCGCTATAATATTTTAATGAGATATGTTGTATACCTGGCAGACAAGAAAAAGTGCTCTGGGGTCACGCCAACTCCTCTAGTGGGACCTCTTTTACTCCATCCTGCATCTAAAAATAAAAATTCTCAGGTGACTTGTAAAGGTTTATATCACTCCTATGACCAAGGATGGACTGGGTGGTATCTCACAAGGCCACATTTTACATCTTTCTCTTTTATATGTCTATTTCAAACTCTCTCCCTTGTTCCAGGATATTTCACCAGTTATAAAATAGCCTTTCCCTACTTCTCTCCAGCATCATAAATAATTTTCAAATCAGACAGGCCATCTGAGTACCTTTAAGATTTGCAAAGGATTAACATCGATTGAGATGCTGGACTTCCTCCAGCATCTTCTTAGTCCCCAGCCCTTACCCTGAATTTGGCCAGGAAATCATAGAGGGGAACACGCTGAGAAAGGGTCTGTTCTCAGCCTCCAAAAGAGGCATTAGTGGGATACCTGTCACAGCTATATTTGATTTGATGTATCAGCAACTAAATTATTCAAATAGAAGCATTAGGAAGGGGTTATTTCCAACCCAGGAGGAGTGCTATGGAGTACATGCCCTTTCACATGTATTTACTAAATAATCATTATTGCTGTGTAATGAGAGGATAAAAGTGTAAGCAAAATTGCTAGCTATTAGCTAAACAGAAAACTAGGTTAGCATTCCAAATGCCTACTTAGTATCTGCATTAATTTGCACTTTATGAAGACATTTAGGCAGAGATGCAACATTATATACTCTGTATTTCACACATTCATAAACTTAACTTTAAAAGGCCATTCTTTCTCATGGCCAAGGTGGACTCCTCCTATAAGCAGAACCACTCATTCAATGATGCCTATGTATGTCAGGATTATTAGTAATATAATTATGGCTCACAATTGCTACCGTTTGGGGGACTCAGACTCCTTTTCCCCATCTAACAGCCTTGGAATGTATGGGAATGCAATGCACTAAGACTGAATAATTGTGGCTCAGGGAGACTTTAGTGAGTCTTTCATTTCTGTTTCCATGATTTGCAGTTTTAATTTACTCAGGACTGAGTTCTACCAAAAGGAATATAACCCTGTGATCATAGAACCTACTAAATCTTAAGTTTAAAAAAAATTAATAAACAAAGCACCTCTTCACCATCATGGGATGAATTGTCCTGACCAATAAATGGGTGCTAATTCTTACAGAGTTACCAGGCATCAATGATTGATGCATTGGTGGGGTTGGCTTTATTATTGAGGAATACCAGACTGGAGAAGGCCGGCAAAAGTCTGCAGTATAAACAGTTTGTAGAGGAAAATGTTGGTAGTAGCTTTGGCCTATGGAAGGTATATTGACTGAATTTCATTTGGTGACATTTGCTTTCAGGAACACACTGGTGCCTTGTAGCTTAGTATATTATTAACCAAAGGTTCCCACCCCCCTCCACTCCACCTGCAAAATTAAAACTATACCCAAGGAGTTTTCTCCCTGGGCCTGTTTAAACACATTGCTTAAAGTACAGACACCTGAGCTTGCTATAGTTGATGACTCTGCACTAATAATTTGGTTTCGATGCAGCTGTTGGTAAATGGGACTGGGGATCTGTTGGGCCAGGCTTAGCTAGATGCTGGGTAAGTAGCATGCATGTCTTTTATTTGGGAGATCATATCTATGAAGAAGGAATGCCATGATCTGGGAGTACTTCTTGCTTTACGCTAAACTCAGATCTCACTTTACTAATAATGCAAGGTAGCCAGGGTCTGTGAAGAAAATGGAGAAAGAGAGACAGGAAGAGAGAGAGAGAGAAAAAAAAAAACAGAATGATTTTTCTCTGTGCTGCAAGAACACCATTCCCTTCCTACAAAAGCAGCTCAGATCAGCGAGAATGTATGCTTAGCAGCACGAGGAGAAAATTCCTTGGTCAAAAGAGAGCTGCCTGATTTAATTTATACAACTCATCCTACTTCCTCCTTATGTAACTTTACTTCTTTGTCAGTTTATTCATAATACTAACAATAACAATTTGAATTAGGTGGTGCTTTCACGTATTTTACATATATTGAATATATTTTAACTAATCCATTCATAGAATTTGTGGGTTAATTTCACAGATGAGGCAACCAAAGCCCGCAGAGGTTCAGCCTGGAGGATTCACACCCAGGTCTAACAGAGGCAAAATTTAGTGTATCATTTCTGTTTTGGTTCAAGATTCCTTTCAAATATTTTACTCAATAATTTTTTTTATTTCGATGTCTTCAATTGAAATCATAAATTGGGTAAGTGGATGTAAATCTTAGAGAACTTGGAAGTGAAAGTTTAAGGAGCTTACAGTTTAGAGCTAGAATTAAGGTAGCATTTGAGCTGCACCTGTCAATCAAACAGATGAGACTATTACCCAAGTGCTCCTCAGCATTTAATGATCAACAGTCATTATAAGCAAGGAATATTCAGTGCATTCTTTTCTTAATCTGAAAATTAAAATGGTTTAACTGTAGTTTCTTTGTAGAAAGAGAATAATAGTGCACGTTTGTTATATGGATTAAATGAAATTGTATGTTCAATGATTTTCACTTAGCACTATCTGACACATAGTAAGCACACAATAATATCATTACTTATTTCCTGCAAATCTGACATTGTATAGGTTTAGTTCATGGTAGAATAGAGCTTTTACTTCCTTCCAAGTCAACTGATTTAAAAGCAAAAAGGAAAGAATCTTCAGCAAGCACATTGTATAACATTGAGCATGATTTTCATTTTCAAGGAGGCCTTGGCTAAACAATTTTGAAATGTCTAATTTTTCTTCTCATGTTTGTATGACACTGGTAGCATTTAGCCTTGGTGCATAGTCGTAAATGTAACCTACCTTATCTTTGTGAGCTTGGAATACTGAGGTGAAGCTTGGAAAGCTTAATAAATTACCTGGAAACCATGTAATGCTTATTACCCAGGAAATCAACAGAATTTTTCTCTTTCTGCTGGTATGTTATAATTTGGTATTGACCCAATTTTAAGGTGCTTCCGAAATGTCAAACTGCATATGCTTTCAATATGGCTTGATATAGGACATCCCATTAAATAAAAAAGAGCCCCACCCAAAGACTACTCATCTGATTGTCTCATTAGCAATACAGTTTCTTTAAATCCAGTTTCCCACATGATGTCATATAGCCCAATCACTGCCACACAGCTATCATCATAGATGAAACTCTTTAGGTCGTCAAGAAAGTCTCCCTGAGTTATATAAAATTCCAAGGGGAAAAAGAAAAGTCAATGTGGAGAAACATTCCCTTGGGTGGGGAGAGGAGTTCGATTGCCATCCTAAGTCAGTAACTAACATCTCAACTTACCACTTTAATTAAGCATTACATGTTTGGACCTAGGGTTTAGATCCAAAAGAGGTCCAGGTACCATAAATGTGTGTGGCAACAAGCCATTATGTAATACAAAGAGTATGAAATCAGAAGACTCACCTTGCAATACAACTCTGCCTTAATTATGTGTATGACTTTGGGCAATTCTCTTGACCTCTCAGAGTCTCAATTTCCTCATCTGCAAAATGAAAATTATATTTGCTTTGCCTGTTTCAAAGATTTATTGAGGGAAACATGACAGAGCAATCCTAATCATCCTTTATGCTATGCAAATGTAAAGTATCTATGTCTTTACTATACTATGGAGTGATCTCTGCTTAAGATATAGTTGTAAAAGCAAAATTGAGATATATACACATAGTCTAGAGTGATATAAAATAATATGAACAATGCTTAATTTTAAAGATATAATTATAAAAACAAAGTTGCAATGCCAAGATGTATTGTGGTATAAAATAATAAGAATAATGCCTAATTGTTTATAAGAGACATAAATTCTATAGAAGGATGAAGTCCAGACATGAAATAAAAGGAAGACATTAGATTAACGTTGGAGGCTGGGATAAAAGAGACAGAAGGGACCACGTCATCAAAGGGGGAGGAATAGAAATGAGTGGCTGTACAGAGAGGGCAGTCCCAGCTGAAACAAAAGATTCACTTCGGGAAATACTGGAAAGTTGGGGTGAGACCACTTAGAAAGCTATTGAATTAAGAGAATATGGAGTGTCCCAATATAGTCATTCTTTTTGTGATTTTTCTTTTTTACTATAAATCTTTGTATTGATTCAATAGATTGAACCTGGTTAAAACTTGTTTTATATTCTAATGTTTCTTTGGATTTTAAATTTGTGGTGCATGTCTACAACTACTGTTGTACTTCGTATACTTTGTAGCCTATTTGGGATTGTTGACAGTTGAGTTGGGTTTTTTTGTGGGTGTGGGGGGTGGTGGGGGCAGGGAGAGCTGAGGAGAGGTTCCAGCTTTCTCATCTGTAAAATGGAGATGAGAACCTCCCAAGGTTGTTGATACTATGGGATAATTATAAAAATAACAAAATACTATTTTTAAATGTCTAACATGTTATCTGGAATACAGTAACCACTGGCCAAATTGTACATATCATCTGAGAGCAAGCATGGGCTTTGGAACCAAGACCTGCCTACATGTGATTTCTAACTTTGGCATTCACTCTCTGTGTGGTCTTGGGGAAGTAATTTAAGTCCTCTGAGCCTCAGCTTCCTCATCTGTAAAATGAGGACTGGGAAAAATGTACATAAGATCCTGCCATAGTACCCAGCATGTAGTAGTCACTCAGTAAACGGAAGCAGCGCCCATAAAGTCATCATCATCATCATCATCAATAATAATAATTATTATTAACACTGTGGACCTGTTCTTGTAAATGGCAGCTCATTATTTAATCATTTAGTCATATGTTCAATGAAAAAGTATTGACAGTGTACTGTATGCCAGACAGTGGAATCACAGTGAATAATACTTGGCCCTTAGCATTTGCAAGATAGTACATGTTATATGGCAGAGGTGTGTACAAAATGTGATGGGAATATAAAACAGGAGCAATTAAGTCTGTTGTTGGTAGATGAAAGTGGGGAAGGGGAATGATTTATAGAGGAGAAAACATATGAACTAGGCCTGGAAGAATGCATGAGATTTCAAAAGAACAAAGGAGAAAAAGATATATCATGAGTCAAGAACAGTGTGTTCATAGAAAAAAACAAAATATCAGAAATATGGTAAAATGGGCATAAGGAGTAGATGGGTTGGAATAAGTGATAGGAGACAGGGTTACAAAAATAACCAGGGGCCAATGCGAAAGAGCTTGCAAGCTAAGATGAGTAGTTTAGATCTTATCTTTAGTTATGAGTAGCTAGCTAAGAGGAAGCTAAGAAAAATGACATAATCAGGTTCATGTGCAAGTTAAGATACTTTTGTACTTTGATTGTAATAAGCAATAACTCAGAAACCCAACTCTTTGTCCTCTTTTCTTGTCAGCCTTTATTTTTGATCACAAAACCCATTAAAAATATCCTGGCTCAATAGCTCAGTTAGGCCATTATGGGACATTCTGAGTGACAGATTAAAAAAAAAAGGCCATTTTCCTATCTTTTGTGGCCCTGATTTACCCTGATCTTTGAGATTTGGTATTTTCATGTTATGCAAATGCAAATATCTTCAATTTTGTGCTTGAATAATAATAATGATGTCTTTAGCATTCGATGAAGACTAAGAGAAATGAATCATCCATACATTCATCATGTCATGAAGATTAATTGTGAGCCAAGCAATAGCTTCACTATTTGACATGAAACAGACGCTTGAAGCACTACGAAGCATTTTGCAGAAGTTTTACCTTATAACACCCTACACAACTCTTATTTCCAATAGACTGCATGTTTACTTGGGAGAATATACACATGGTCAACTAATTGATAGACCCATTTTATCCTCTCCATGGTCTAGTTACTACAGAGTGAGTGTAGACACCTAAAATGAAATGCTTTCCTTTGTCCACTTAATCATTCAACATTTATTGAGGGTGCAACTATACATCAGGAACTGGGATCCAACAAGAATAAGTAAGACACTGACCTTTTCCTCGACTAGAGATTGATTTTTAAAACATTAGTAGTTACAACAGAATGCGATAAGTATTATAATAAAAAGAGATACAGAAAGTGTTGGTAATAAAAGGGGACACAGAGAAGGGACATCTGATTCATCCTGGAGGTAGGAAGAGTAGACGAAAGAGAATAAATAGTGTTAGTTAGAGGATGCTTGGGCTGCATCTCAAAGGGTGCTGAAGAGTTGGCGTGGAAGATTTGGGCCGATTTAACTAGGAGAAATGAGATGGGGGAGGAATGATCATAGGAAACAGTATTTACAAATGTATGTGATAAATTCAGGGGACCGTCAAGAGGTCAATATGGCAGCAACTAAAGAGTGGTGCGGGACTGATGAGATTGAGATGGAAGGAGTGTTTAGAATATATGATTTCAATACCAGTAATGCCTTGCAAATAATAATGCCAGTAGTAAAAATCAGCCAGTGCCCCTCTGTACTGGAAAGCCATACTTTAAGGCCCAAGAGAGTATGCGGTTTGCAGCCTTCTCTTTATTAAGAACAAACCAGTCAGGGCTAAATCTTTTGGCTTTGGTCCAGCTGTGCTCCATGTAGTCTACATCACTAGTCATTTTCCAGTGTGGTTTCTGGTTCCAGGTTCCAGGTGGCTTCTCAAAAGCTTTTGAGGTAACCTAGATGTAGATTACATAGTTTCTCTCTTTACGTAGTTTATCGCTATGTTTTTACAGCTTAGGAGAAAGATCCAGAACTCTATTTGTTAATCCTGGATTTTGCCATATGTCAATTATCATCTTATTCTCTTTAATTAGTGAATCTTTTCTATAGCTGTTTTTCTTCTCGCAGTTTTCATTCTATGTAACCTTAAACAGAACTTAAAAGAATTTCGAGCATTCAGGGCTTGGGGTAGGGGGCTTTGGGTGATAAGAAATGGTCTAGGATGGCGCTTATAGCAAAGCCATAATTGCTCTTTATTAGCAAGATTGGGCCGGTAATGGGATTGCCAGTGTCTGGATTTGATTACGTTTGCATTAAGGTGCCGTCGGGATGGCAGTGGAAAGATTATCAGTGGTTACGAAGGAAACAGCCTACAAATGCCTTTGCTTCCCGATCTGGGAGACATGGCACTTTAGTCACAGCAAATGAAAAATTAATCTTTAACTTTGTCCAATATTTCATGCCCAGTGGCTGAAGGGGCTGGCAGTAGGAAATGAGGCCTGTGACTTTCAGGTGGGTTTTCCGGAGCCAAGTCTTGCTGGCTTTGCAGCACATTTGGCAGCAATGCCAGAGTTGGAATAAACACATTTACTGAGGGATATAAGTCAACATATTCCCTTTCCGCTCCCCCCTCTCTCCGCTACACACACAGCTACCTTTTACCCTCAAGGAAAACCATTCTGGTGGCAGTGCTGATTGAATGAGCACAGATAGACCTTTCCTCCTCCCAGAGGTTGGAGTAATAATAAATACCTCATAGGATTCTTGAAATGAACAAATAAGGTAACATATCGAGGAAAGGGTTGTTTTCCCCTCAGTGTTTAATGTGTTTGTTTATTCCACAAATGCTAATGAATGCCTCCTATGAGACACATACTGGGCCAGGCATAAAATAAAATGTAGCAAACCGAACAGCCATGATCTTGGCCCTTACACAATGTGTATGCAGTAATACACAAATATTGTGGGGTTTTAATTTCCCATTGCCCAACCCAGCGCCTGGCATTTAGAAGATACTCAATAATGAATGGCTGAATTAATGCCTAAGTGAATAACAAGGAATGACTTAGAATGGCTTTCCATCCCTCACAGGAGCCTGGGGCACAAGATCTGAGGCTAGGAATGGGGAGAGATGAAGAAGACATCTCTGTCAGCTGCTGTCTTGCCTCTACAGCATGTAGGGTTTTGAACGTGAAAAGAATCACCGAGAAAGGGAAGCTTCCCAATGAGCAACATATTTGATAGTTTTCTATTTCCTTTTCAGACTTGATGTGTGTCTCCTTTTGAGGAACCATCCTTTTTTGGGGCACTTACAGTTGTTTAAAATGTAATTCGGCTCCTTTGTGTCCTATGACACCACACTCAAGACTTGAAGTGGGTACCTAAGGATCAGCGGATGCATTGCTGTTGCTTTCTCTGTGTCATCCCTGTTTCTATTAGAGGAGAGTGCTTAGGACATGGTGATTTCTTACTGAGTTCCAGCTTGGGAGAAACCAACACTTTAGAAAGCTCACTGTTCTTTAGTTAGGATTGAACTAGAGCGCTTTAGGAGAATAGCCTACACCACGTTTTAGTCTTGATGCGGAGCAATACAGGAAAAGCCTCTGGTCTCTTTGGTGTTTTCAGTCCTGTGTCAGAAAACATTACTTCTCTGTGGCCTTTTGTAACAGAATTGTGGTATAGCTGACTCTTTCTTGAAAAGAGTCAGGAGCCTAGGAATTGAGAGAAGAGGGTGGATTTGCTGTCTTTGGCTGGGAATTCTGCCTGTAAAGTTAATCTTTACGCCTGTAAGGAAGTGGTCAGTGCATAATTTGTGGTTGGTTGTTTGCTTGTTATTTTAATTACAGAAAAAAGAACTAAAGGGATGTTATAGAAAAAAGGCCCTACCGCTAACTTCTCAGTAGATGTTTAGAGATTATAGAAAGCGAGGCATCTGTGGGTATTAAATTTCTATCGTATGCCCTGGGTGTGAATAGAAGTATGTCATTTGCTGTCTAAATCTTCCTGTAATGCACCGTAATGATACCAGCTCTACGTTGCAGTGACTCAAACCTCTGTAGAATGGAATATAAAGTAGTGAAATCATTATTTTTTTATATCTGTAACAAGTTCCATTCCTGATTTTCCACCATGGTGAAGTTCTCTGTGGCCTTTTAGTTTGTTTTAGTGCTGTGTTGCAGTGGCTAAATGAGAGCTGAATACAATTTTAAGTTCATGAATTGGTGCAGCCTTTTTTTTTTCTTCTGCTTTTAGACCTGCAGAAATTAGAGCTTGATAAGCCAGGTAAAGTCTTGTAATGTGCCACATCAAAAGGTAAGATGTATTGAACAAATTAACAAATGAGAGTTTTGTTTATGCATTGGCCGTTAGGCTAATCATGTATTCAAGTGAGATGCTCCTTCTTGATCAGCGCTCTCTGTAAGACAGGCACTTGTATATGCAAAAGTAGTTTAATGTTGCAAATGTGAGTGATGCTGAGAATCAGAGTTTATTTTGCAGTTTATAATGCAAAATATAATGCAAGAGTATCAAAGAAAATTAAGGGAAAAATGATTTTCCATAGACCAAATTTTTATTTATCAAATTTTGAAATTGTGACTTTTCCAACTTGTACCTTTTTTAAAACCTTTACATTATATCTGAAGTATTTTCCCACGTTGCTTCCTAGTTGGGTCAGTTCAGGATATCCTAGGATCTGTGACAGATAAATTCCACAATCTCAGTGACATAACACAATAGAAGCTTACTTCTTATTCACATTAATTGTCCAGTTGGTGTCTGTGTGTGTGTGTGTGTGTGTGTGTGTGTGTGTGTGTGCGTGTGCAGGTGCTTGGTGAGGGGGAAGAAATAAAAGAGAGAAAAATCTTGTCTTTTGTAGTGACTCGGGAATCTCAAGGCTGATGCGGGCTCTGCTATCTCTAAGACATGATTTCCAAAGTTGTCCCGGGCAACAGCATCAACAGATGGAGGAAAAAGTGTGGAGGAAGATCATGGGGGAGGCTTTTATGGGCCAAGAAGGAAAGCTGTGCATGATTTCTGGTCAATCGCATGATCACATTTTCTTGCAAAGGAGCTCGGGAGTCGTAGGCAAGCCTTGCGGCCATGAGCAAAGGGAAAATGGTTTGGTGAACAATTAGCTAGTATCTGCCACTTTAATATTCATGATTTTCTTGTTATATTTCCACAATAGTTTATTCACCTAAAATAGCATTATTTATGTTTATCTTTCATTCTGTTTTTGAGCATCTATGTTGTTTCTAGTTTATGACATTTTTTGGCATTTGTTTTCATGACTGTAAATACTTATTTTTATTGAATTATTTGTTTAAAATAATCCCAATATTGTGATTACTGGGTTAAACAGTATGTATTTTTTTATGGTTTTACCATATTATATCCATAATATGATGGATATAATATATGCCTAATATGTAGGCATACACAATGGATATAATATGGTGATAATTATACATAATGTATAATCTGTTTATAAGGCTCCAGAAATACATTTGGAGTCCTTGAGAGAGTAAGCAAGTATGTAGAATAGTGATTAAACTTTCAGAGATCTTTTCAACAATGACCCACCCCAGAAACTATTGCGCAAAAGCTAAATAGCCATGTGATGCAAGATGTTATTTTGCTTTACAAGTTAGATCAGAGACGGGAAACTCGTTGAGAATAAACAAATACCTTTTCTAGGTCTAGAATTTTGAGACTTCTTAAGTATTGTTCCTAGGGTATATTTTTATAAACTGTAGGAAAGAGAGAATCAGGTGGTTCACTGAAAAGATTATTAGGATGGAAGTTAGGACATGTCGTATTTAGTGTTATCTCTGTTGCATAGAGGAATTAATTTGACTGCTCTGGGTTCCAGTTTCTCCTTTTAAACAGGGATATTGCACGAAGTAATTTCTAGGTCCTGTTACAACTTAGGAACTTTATGGTATTAAGAGACTTCCACAGAAAATTATCTAAATTGCTGTTGATGCTAAACTTTTCCAGTTTTTGAAATGTCAAGGCAACAAAATTGTAGTACAAGAAGAACTTTCAAGACTGTGAGTGAACAGAAAAATGACAAATGACTTTCTAGATGGGCAAGCATAAGATAAGGCATATGAGAAAGTAATCCAAATATTTGTAGAATGATGATCTTGTAGCCCTCTAGTAAGACCCTGGGAAAGAGTGTAGAGGTCATCATTCACTACTACATAAAAGCATTTATTGAAAACATTGTATATTAAGTTTTATTTAATCTCAACTCTGCTGTTACTCATTGGTGACCTTGGGAAGTTACTTAATATCCCTAACTAAGGCTCAGTATCCTCATTTGTAAACCGGAGGTAATAACACCTATCTTTGGAGTTAAGGGAGATTGAAATTTTGAAAAAATGTAGCATGGTGCTTAGCACATAAAATACACTTGATACGTGGTGATTTTTGTCTTCGTTATGGCTGAAGCTAAAAGAACAAAAGGCAGGTTGAGCAAAATTAGGAAGGAATTTGGCAATATTGTGTAAAACATGGGATTAAATGAGCCAACGCATGTGAAAGTGTTTAGCACAATGTCTGCACGTAGCACATAATCAGTTAAGGTTGGTTGAATTTGATTCACTAGGGGAAAGTAGGATGTTTGGGGAATATTTTAAAGGTAAAGAAGGAAGACAATCATGCCTTTTCATAGAATGATTTTCAGAGACAATTTATTGGGTCTGGCTCACATTTTGCTTTAATAATTTTTTAAAAAATTTAGTATCCCATATTTTCATTTTATAACTGTGGTTTAAAATCATCCAGGCCTCTAATGTAGGTGTTAGGTCTCTAATAATCCAGTAAATATTACACCTTGACAGCAGTGGCATAAACAGAACCCCGATTCAGGAGTTTGCTTGTTGTTTTTCCTGCTTAATACATTAGTAAATGTCGGGTCATTGGCCAGAGCAATAAAGAAGCGAGGTATCATGGTTCAATCCATTTATAATAAAAGATACAATATTTACCCTGCATGTTTTGGACTTGGTCACTCATTTTTATTAGAATTTGGCTACTCTATTTCCTTTTCATTGTTCAGTCTCGCCAGCTTCCCCAAGCACTAATTTGTGCACATTATAACCTTAATCATGTTTTTTCAACCCATTTGCAACATGAAAACATGGCTTTGATTTATGTTTCATACACACTTGAGAGAAGGATTTTTTAAATGATAATTAAATGCTGAGCTATTCTTGGGATTGCAGCATGGTTCCTTTTCAAATATATCTGATCTGAGTATTTTACCAAAAGGCATAAAAGAAAAACCAGCAAGCAGTAGGAGAGATGATAAATGCTGTATTGATGTTAAGTAAAGATAAGCAAACTGTGACCTGAGTATGTCGGGCTCTAGGGAGCTTGCTTTAGAGCTTTTCCGAGTATTTGGGTTTTGCGTGGGATTTTCTTTTCCCCCCAATCACGTTGGTAGAGGCTGGATTACAAGGGAGAATGCAGAGATTAATGGCCTGTTGTGACTAATCCACTAAACCCCTACTCCTGTTTCTCTTACAATGACTGAACTGAGAGAAGCTGTAGATAGACCCACACCAGATAGCCTGATATTATATCCCAGAGATTTAATGAGACTGAATATCTTTAAGTACATGTGACCCAGCATCATGAAACTTTCATGAAACATAGTCACTTTTTGCATTTGGAAATTCTTTTATTTGTTGGTTATTAGATCCCAAAGTGTTGTTTCATAAGCTCCCTTTTTTAAAGAGAACATTTTTGTAGGATTACATTTTAAAATTATAACACTAATATAACCCAATTTTAAATAATTTAGAAAAAAGAGAAAAGGAAACAAATCACCTCTAATCATATAACTGTAATACAGCTATTGCTAATATCCTGGCTTGTTTCCTTCTGGGCTTTTGTTTATATGAGCATTTTTACTTATTTGAAATTATATAACATTATTTGACAAAAAAATTCATGAGATAAATATATGGTTTGTGTGTATTAAAGCAAAGTATACCTAAAATGTAGGAAAAATAATGTGAAATTAGTTATATACATAGATATGACATTGATAAAAAATCACAATTTTATGATAAATCAGTGAGCTCAAATTGGATAAAATTTGGACAAATGCTTATATCTTTTAAATTTAGAATTCTTTCATTATTAATCCAGTGCTCTTAAAAAATAATTAGTAGAAAGATAAAGTTGAGAAATGTAATCATATCATTGGGTTTTTTTGAGTAGCAGAAACACTGAGAGAGACAATTTAGAAGTGAGGTTTTAAAAATGTTTTATTTAACTATTAAAATGCAGAAATATGTGTAAATGCGCTGATAAGCCATATAGCTTGCACTGAGAATGATTAAGAGCTAGGTTTAAATCTATAAGTTGCCTCTTGCATGCTGGTTGGCTTTAAGTAAGTTAACTACTTCCACATCTCAGTCTTCTAATCTGTAAAATGGGGATACACAACCCCTTCAATGATTTTGTGTGTGTGTGTGTTAAATTACATATGAAAGTAAAGCACTTCATATGTTATCAGGCAGATAATAATGGCTTAATAAATGTGACTCATGAGTAGCATCACATGTATAATATAGGAGATGCAGCCAGCCACAGCTTGTTTGTAAAGGAGGAGTATTCTTTGAGTTACCTGCTTTGTAGGAAATATTTTACCAGAAGCTCAGAAACTCTCAGTACTGTAAAAAAAAAAAAAAAAGAGTTCATACTGTTGAAAGTGATGTTTAAAAGTCTTCCATGATATGCCATAAACTGAGCTTCCAACTTTGCTGCAATTTGCAAACTCACTGTTCTACAAAGACGCCTTGCACACACTTACCTGGGCCTTTGCTCCTGCTGTGTTTTTCCACCTTGTTTTGATCCACCTGAACCCTATGTGGCTCAACTCACATGTTTAGCAGAGATTAATGGCCCGTTGTGACTAATCCACTAAACCCCTGCTCCTGTTTAGCCAGAGCGCCTTCTCTGTGAATGCCAGCGTGATCAGTCCAACCAGTAGGTCTCTCACCCCTACACTCCATTGGCTCTTACTTCCTCCAGTACTGCGGACCCACTAGCCTGCCTGTCTTTCTTTATTACTTTTTATTTTATTAATTTTTTTCAGAATATTATGGGGGTACAAACATTCAGGTTAGATATATTGCCTTTGCCCCACCCGAGTCAGAGCTACAAGCATGCCCATCTCCCAGACAGCCAGCCCCGCACCCATTAGGTGTGAATATACCCTTCCCGCCCTTCCCCCCTCCCACCTGTCTTTCTACCTTGTTCGAATGGAAATTCACCATGGCCAGGATTCATCTAGTCATCTAGTGTATCCCCTCCCAATTCTAGTACAACGTGCTCGTAGGTTGGGTTTTACTCGCCAATTCGTAATGGTCTAAGTTTTATCACATCCTCACAAGTAGTATCTGCTGATTTAAGTTTTATTTCCTCTTCTTGATCCACCTAGTTCCTACTAGATAGAACTAGCTCAGACCAGGGCTCAGCAAAGAACAGCCTGTGGGACAAATCCAGCCCACTGCCTGATTTTGTAAACAAAGTTGTATTGTATTGTCTCGGGCCTCTTTTATATCACAACAGCAGTTTGGGGTAGTTACAACAGAGACCATATTGCCTGCAAAGCCTAAGTAGTATTTATGTATTGTCTATTATCTATGGCTACTTTCACACTCACTGGTTCTTTGCAGAAAAACTTTGTAACAAACAAAAGATTCAAATGCTCTCAATAGGTATAAGAATAAACTGGGTGTCTGAATTTTTTTTTTAGCAAAGGATTGGTTGAATTTTAGCAGAAATATTCAAATTTTAAAAAGCCTTGAAGCTGTAGGAACCTCAGAACTATCTTGACTTTTATGGATACCTTCTTGGCAGTTTTTCCACCACCCCAAAGTGATTCCCTAAGCACCTTCCACTGTCAAAAACCAAAAGGAGGAAATCTCAGTTTGTGCTGGTTTGGATTTATAATGCTCCCTTTGCTGTCGGAGGAGCTTGGAGTAGCTTTGGTGCTATCCAGCCAAACCTTCTAGGGGAAAGCCACTGCCCCTAGGGGTGGCTTCTGCTGGGAATGGCAGCTTGGCAGGGAAGGAGCAGGCTTTCTGAGAGTACTGTTCTGCTGCCAGCTCTTTGAGAAAATAACCCTCCTCTCTGGGGAATGAAAGTCAGACTGTATTCAGAAATAAGAACATCACCTGGAGAACAAGCAATTTTAGGAATGACAACCTGAGAAATCAAACCTTTCCCCCTGATGATTGAGACAGGCCAGACTCATAACCCAGACCATGATCAGCTTCTGCACTTGGATAGAGCATTTTCTCCCAAATAACAAGCGGAATAAGCTTTCCAGGGCTCTGAGAGATGATTGTTGTTCTCCCTGCACAGATGGGGAAATTGAAGTCAAGAAGCAGCAGCTTAGGCTGGCCACAGAGGGAATGGGTTTTGGCAAGGACCCTGCAGGACTCAAAGGTGCTAGATCCCCAGCCCCTTAGACACGGCATTTGCACTAAGTCCCCAGAGCGGATTTCATCGTGCTGCTCACCAAAGCCTCTTTCCAACTCTGGAGCAGAGCTGACAAGCAAGGACCGGTAGGCCAAATCCAGCCCACTGCCTGTTTTTGTAAGGCCTGGAAGATAAGAACAGTTTTTACATTTTCAAATGGTTAGGAAAAAAAAAATTAAAGGAAGAAATATATTTCCTGGCCCCCGAAAAATTATATGAAACCAAATTTTGGTGCATAAATAATGTATGATTAAAACACAGCCACACTCATTCATTTAGGTGTTGTCTATTGTCTATGGCCACTTTCACACTGCAGTGGCAAAGTGAAGTACTTATCACAGAGCCTCTAGTCCGCAAAGCATGAATTATTTACTATCGGGCCCTTCCAACAGAGAAAAGTTCGCTGACCCCTGCTGTAGAGTATGCGTAATATAATCATTAAAGTTAATTTTGTTGAAGTATAATATACAAAAAATAAAATGCACCCATTTTCAGTCCACTGTTTGATGAGTTTGGTGGAAAAATTCCAGTCCTGTCACTGCCACCATGATCAAGATATAGAACATTTCCATCACTCCCCAAATTTCCCTGCGTCCCTTCGTAGTCAATCGCTCTCCCATCCTTGAATGCAGACAACCAGGGATCTGATCTCTGTCGCTAGCAACAGCTACTACATGTTTATTTAGAGAGCATTTCAGATCACTAAAGACCATGTTGATGGAAGATGAGGCAGGGGGCGTGGGAAGGCATGAAGTTGATTTTATTCTTTCATTTGATAATTCCTTAATTCATTCCAAACACCCACGCAAACAGCCACTTAACGGTTCATAGTATTAGAAACCTACAGGCACTGTGAAAAGTGCTCTCCATTTGTTATCTCATTTTATCTTTTTACCCTATGAGGAAGTTCTTATCTGTTTCCCATTTTATTGAGAGGAGACAGAGGCACCTGGGTGACTTACTGAAAAGTACACACCTGTTAAGATGCAAGTTATTATAAGATTTGAACTCGGGTCTGTCTGAATCCAGAATCTGAACTCGCTCACCGTACCACATACTTATCCAATCTTTATTACAAGTCTACTTGGGGGTACAATATCAACATTTTATAGAAGAAGGAAGCTCAGAGAGGTAAAGTAACTAGTCCAAGTCACCTAGCTACTAACTGCCAAAGTTAGGATTTGAACCAATCATTCCAAACTACAAGCAGAATACACAGAATGGAGAGGGATTGAAATACATTATTTTTTTAAACAATAAATCACCCTGTCTTACAAATGGTTGAACTAAGAGTCATGAGTGAGCAAGTTCTAGAAAATGCAGAGGTGAGTGTGGCAGTAGGCAAAAAGCAATCTTAAGGCATATGTACTTTTGCTTTCTAAACTAATGGATATTCCAAGACTATTTAATTAAATATAAACAACTAATGGCTGTAAAGTGCTTTAAAAATCACTTAGGTGTACGCCCATGCTGACCGGCACCAGTAATCAAAATCTCTCTTCCTATCCCTCCAGAAACGGCATTATTGTCTGTGTTGGTTTGTTTAGATGGAGAAGGGGATGAAAATTAAAGTTGCCAAAGAATGCCCCATAGAGTTTTCTTTTTCTCCCCTCCCCCAACACCTACTATTACAAAGGGTAGAGCAGTTTACCAACCCCTAGTATGAATGATTGCATTGCACTTCTTCAGAGCCTTTGATTATGCACTTGGCACCTTAATAGCGCCACAAATCATTGTTCGTTGTTCCGATTTTCTGGGAGCATTCCAGCAGCCTCCCTGCAGGCCCTTCTTATAACCCAGCGCAGGAGGCTATGTCCATTGGAGCCCTTAGTTGGAAATGACAAGACCTTTTCAAGGCCAATATAAGCAGAAAAGAAATTCATTAAAGCATTTGAGGTGTTCACGGAATCTAAGGGTGGACCAAAGAAGAGGAATTGGAAACTCTACTTAAAGAATATGCTATGATACTGCTCTAGAAAAGACTCCTGCTCCCGCCACTGCTGGGCAGAAACAGCCAGATCCCATCCCTGACGTGGACTGGACACTATATATACACCACTGGTATCCAGAAGCGGGGAAGTTCTGCTGCCAACTTCACCAGGAAATGGATTCCGTATCAGACCCGCTTCCTTACGTCATTCACTTCAGATCTAAAGTCTCAGGCATCTGAATGGCCAAGTTGGGTCACATGCTTGTGTCCTGTCAAAAGTAAAGTTCAGGATTTTACTTGGGTGGAAATTGAACATAAAAGGCAGTAAATACTCCAAACATAATGGGTTGGCTTAATAGTGGCCTCCCAAAGATGGTCCACATCCTGATCCCAGGAGCCTGTGAATATGTTAATCTTACACAGTAAAAGGATTTTGCAGGCATGATTAAGTGAAGGCTCTTGAGATGGGGAGATTATCCTAGATGATCTGGGTGGACCAAATGTAATCACAGGGTCCTTCTAAGAAGGAAGCAGCATGATCAGTCGGAAAAGGAGATGTAAGGACAGAAGCTGAGGTTGGATTGGTGTGCTTTGAACACGAAGGAAGAGGGTTATGAGCTAAACAACGTAAAAGGTCACTAGTAGCTGGAAAAAGCAAGAACACAGATTCTTCCCTAGAGCCTTGAGGAAAAATACAGAACTGCTCACACCTTGATTTTAGCCCCCTAAGACTCGTTTCAGACTTCTGAGCTTCAGAATTGTAAGGTAATAAATTTGTGTTGTTTTAAGCCACTAAATTTGTAGTAATTTGTTACAGCAGCAAAAGGAAACCAATATACATAGGACAGGTGTTAAAATGTGATGGGAATTCAGAAAGCATGACAAATATCAAGCATGGCAGCAGTGAAGGAAAGCTGGAAAAATTGTTTCCCACATCTGGTTTATAGGGGTACATCTCTCCATCCTTTGAGAGCTTTCTAACAGAGACCTGCTGCTGGGGTGCATGAACCAGCCGAGTAAAATCGCTTGTGATTATTCAGTTTGTTCACCCACTTTATTCATTCCATGTTTTATTCAACAAATGTTCTATTCATTAAATAAATATTTACTGGAGCTGGGTGCCAAGCACTGTGAGAGATATTATAGTTACAAAGGGGAGTAAGACTTAAAGCTATCGGTCAGGAAGTTCATAGACACCAGCTTTAGATGTAACTGATTTTCCGTTGTCTCTACATATCGAATCCCACCCAAAATTCATATTAAGTTTGTTTTCAACAATGGAAGTTAGGATTTCCAGGTGATTCCAGAAGAGGAACCCCCGACAATTTATGAATAAAGGCATTATACCGGAATGAATATTTGTAAAAAATTGAATATCTATTATAACAGTAGTCAATATTTCTTGAGTGATTCCTGTGTGTTAAAGATAATGCTGAGTATTTTATATGATTTATTTCCTTTAGTTGTCATATCAGCCCTAGGAGGAATACACAGTTATTCTCCCCATTTTAAAGATGAGGAAACTGATGCCTAGGAAATATGACCAAATTCTCACTGTTGGGCCACACATAGAGCTGGGATTTGAACCTCGGGTCATCTGGCTCCTGGGGCCACACACTTTGCCACACTGCCTGCCTGTGTGCCAAGCAGTCCGAAGGGATTAGGGACTCACATGTCTTTGAGAAAAACAAGCCCCACATAAGTGAACTTCAAATTTTAGTAGATAACATGAGCTATGGAAATACAAATGAAGAATTATATAACTTTCCAATTTGACTGATTATTTAAAAGGGCAAACCCTCATTGGGATATTAATTTCCAGTTCATTTGGCAGATCATATTGTTTCACGACTGAGGTAGGAGCAACCCTTCTGTTGCTTTCACTAATCTAGTTACAAAGTTCATTCTCCTAGATTCTTTCTGTTTTAAAATCATATTTCATAAAGAATGGGCATGAATTGTACTCCTTCCCTACACCCATAACAGGGCGAATGTTTTGGCCAGTGGTACTGTTGATGTTAATACTCGCTGCAGCCTCTCGCCAGAAATCAGAAGTTCAGAAAGAGGAACAGAGGCAGCCTCCAGGTCCCTCGTCCTAGCTGGGTGCCTCCCCTCTGCAATCAAACATCCACGCAGAAAAAGCCAAAACTGGCTGAACTGTGAGCAAGACACACAGATATCACTTATCACTCCTAGCTTGAATCGTTAGGGGATGTACAATTTCTTGACCAGGGCGCCAGGGGCCGTTTCTTACACAAAAGGCGCCCAAGCGTTCTGCTCCTTGGGTTCTGGGAGCTGCTGTTTGCTGAATTACCCCTCAGCAGTCCTGTTGACAGATGGTGTAACTTGCTCATTAAATCAGGATCCTCCCCATTCTGAGGGCCCCAGGCATGTTAGGAGACAGACTTGGTGTTTTCTAATGCTGATGGTCTTCAGCTCAAGAGCATGAAGATAAATATTCTACTTCATTGTGCATCCACTAACTTAAGCCTTACTGGGTCTGTTCTCTTTGCGTTGACAGAATGCATTTAGGAAAGTGAAATGAAGTGCTTTTAGGTACCCAGCTCCTCCATCCGTCACTTTCTGTTGTGCTCCGCCAGCCTGGCCCTTTTCTCTGAGACCTGTCTTCACACAGTGTTTTATATCAGCGGCATGCAATATCCTGAACCCCAAAGAGACTTTCCCGGGCTTAACGTTGGTTTTGCTGCAGTACTGTGCAAGCCTTGTTTCTTTGGGGAGCTGGTTGGAGGGAAAGACAGCAGCCTATGCAAAGAGGGGGCCTGATATAAGCCAGTGTGGCTCCAACACAATAATGAGCGTAATTATAGAAAAACCGTGTTGTTCAACAAGTTGCATTTTATGCTAAGGGCAATGATAAGGGCCTCAGTTTGGGGATTTCACATGATCACATTTGCATTTTAAGAAGACCCCTCTGACTGCAGAATGGAGAATTGACTGGGAGTGAGGAGCAGAGAGGGACACAGGTGACCTTGAGAGGGGCAGTCTGAGGGCTCTGGTGGCAGTCTGGGTTAGAAATGGAAGTAACCTGATGAAGGTGATGGCATTTCTGGAGAGCAAGGGCCAGGATCAGGAGCTGTTGAGGATGTGGAGTAACAGAGCCTGATGCATTCTATATGGTGGGGGTGAGGGAGGATCATGGGTCACAAAGAGAACCAAGGCTCTGGCTCATGAACTGGGTAGATGGGAGTGGCATTCACAGACAGAGGGCACAGTGGAACAGGGAGCTGTCGTGTGTAGCATGCACTCTGCATTGAGTCACGCAGAGAAGTATTAACACAAGACACCTTGAAGGGGAAAGGCAGATGAGGCATTGGGAGAGGAAAGAGAAAAAGAAATAATAACAAAAGAAAGGGAAGACAGCGCTCTCTCCCAGATTGTATACCAGGGCATAAGCACAAACAAACCTACCATTAATACCACTTTTAGCTAATACTGGCAATGCTACTGTTACTAGCTGCTACTCGTTGTTTAGTGTGTCTAAACCTTACAAATAGCCTTCAATTCTTACAGAAACCAGGTAGGTAGATATCATTTATCATGCATGTGGAGCTGAACAGACTGAGTCTCTCTCAGTGATGTTAAATAATTTAGCTAATGTTAGAAAACTTGAGAGTAGACAAGCTAGGACTCAAACTCAAGTTTTTCTTGCTCTAAAGAATATACTCATATCTCCTATGGAAAATTATTACTCTCCAAGGGACAAATGAACGGGTATAAAGTTAGAATGATGTAAGTTAAGAATAAAGTACCAAGTAACAGAGAAGCTGATGGGCGGTTATTTTAGGAATGTTTCTTGGAGAAGTTGAGGTCTGTTGGTTTTGAATGAGGCTATATATGCCACAGCTTTGAGTGTGACCGCATGAATTTGAAGTAGGGGACAAATAAATGTGATGAATAACATGTAGAATGAAGAGGCTGGGAGGATGTCATTGGAGGTGGCTCTTTGAAACGTTCTGTTTTATAACCTTTGATTATGCTACTTTGCCAGTGAGACAAAGCTGAAGGGTTTTCCCTCCTTCCCTCCCTTCTTCCCTTCCTTCCTCCCTCCCTTCCTTCTTTTCTCCCTTCTATCCCTTATTCATTCTTTTATCTGTTACTCATCCAGTGATCACAAATTGAGCATCTATTATGTGTCAGGAACTGTACTGTAAGTCCTGGAGATGTAAAGATGAACACTTTCAAGGAAATGGTGGGTGGCTATTGTACATGGACTCCACAATTCATTGCATTATATTTTGAAATACACTATTATATTTGTGTCTAATGAAAACTGAGACTGGTGTGACTTTGTCTAAAGGAGGTGTACTTTGAGTTAGGGTTGCAAACAAGTAGATACTTGTCACATGGGTAGAGGAGTTGGAAGAATGGAAAATAGTGTTCTGCAAATGTCCACTTGAGCAGTTTCTGATATGTGGCAGGTTTTTTTTCCCCCTCATTACTATCTTTTGCTTTTCTCTTCCAAAATCCCAAAGCCTCTTCTTATATTGTCTCCTATTTTCTGCTTCCTTCCACCTCTTTGCTGACTTTCTCTTCATTATGGATCTCTGACAGTTTCTCTCCTGCTTTGCTAACCACTTTAAAAAACAGGCATTTAAAAACCTTCTGTGGGTCTCCTGCTATGTTATAGCTCTCTTGCTGTGTGAATCTACTGCTCCCTGCCCAGAGGACAGGTGCCCCACTACTGGGCCCTGGAGGCTCCAAGGCTTGCCTTAGAGGTCTGCGCCATGGGCTGTGCTGAATGACAGCTTGGCCTCAGTTCCCTGGGGTTAGTCACCTGCCATGTGCCTGCCTTCAGCAAAGGGCAGGGCACCAGATTGCTTGCTCACCAACAGGGTGAGGCCCCAGCAGGGCGGGGCAGTGAGGCAGCCCCATGCAACATGGATCAGGTCCAGCCTGACTCCCTGCTTTTCCTTTCCTTCCATGTCACATGGTCCTTACCTGCATGCTCAGCTTGTTCATGGTGCTCTGGGATACTCCTGAGCTGATTTAAGCCACTCCACCCCGTCCATATATTGGGCCCTGCTCCAAGGCACCCTTCCTGCTCTCTCACTGTGATCCTGTGTCTCAGCTGAGCCATGGGATTTTCCCTGTGACTGGAACCAAGTCCTCAGTTGGTGCCCCAGTCCTAACGAGCGCCCTCTCTCTCAGTACCTGGTGTGTACATTTCTGTTGTAGTAAACCATACAGGGGCCTTGGAATCTCTAGATTAGGTCCCGATGTCCTTCCTCCATTTACTTCTGCAACCCATGGGCTAACCTCACTAAAACTGAGTGGACTCAGATAGCCAGAGCCCTAGAAAAAGATGCTGAATTCTGAATATCTGCTGTGCCTTCATTCCCTGTTGCTATGTTCCACATATAAGTCACGAATCCAGATATTAGAGATTGTTCTTCATTCTAATTATTATGAACAATATAGCAGTTAATGCATGTAGTGCACTTACTCGGCTGGTTACTGTGCTAAGCACTTTAGAAAAACTGGCTCACGTAGCCTCATAAGACTTCCATGAGAAAGGCATTCCATGGCCCTGGGATTCCAGTTCAGGCAGCCTTCTTAGCCACCATGGGCTTTACTGTCTACTTCATCTGGACCATGTCCTCTTGTTGTGATGCTCAGTGCCTTTCCAGCCTAACCAACTTTTTGCAGTATCTTTCTCTAAGTCTGCCTCTCCAATGTTTCCACCACTGTTATGTATATTTTTTGTGTGCAACAGGATGTTTTGATATATGTTTTTGATATACACTATGGAATAGCTAAATCTAATTAACATATTCACTACCTCACATACTTATCATTTTTTTGTGTTGAGAACACTTAAAATCTACTTTCTTAGCAATTTTCAAGTGTGCAATGTATTTTTATTAGCTGTAGTCGCCATGATGTGCAATAGATCTCTTGAACTTATTCCTCTGGTCTAACCGAAGTTTTATGTCCTTTGACCAACATCTCCCCAATCCCCCACCATTCAGTGTCTGTAACCACCATTCTATTCTCTGCTTCTATGAATTCAACTTTTTTAGGTTCTACAAATAAGTGAGATCATGTGATACTTGTTTTTCTGTGCCACTTATTTCACCTAACATAATATCCTTCAGGTTCATTAATATTATTACAAATGACAGAATCTCCTTCTTTTTTAAGGCTAGATAGTATTCTATTGTGTATACAAACCACATTTTCTTTATCCATTCATCCGTTGATGGGCACTTAGGTTGATTCCATATTTTAGCTACTGTGAAGAGTGCTTCGATCAACATGGGAGTGCAGATATTTCTTCAACATACTGATTCCACACATTATACTTTGGATATAACCCAGAAGTAGGATTGCTGGATCATATAGTAATTCTATCTTTAATTTTTTGTGAAGCCCTCATACTGTATTCCTTAGTGGCTATACTAATTTACAATCTTGCCAACAGTGCACAAGGATTCCCTTTTCTCCACGTTCTTGCTAACATTTGTTATCTTTTGTCCTTTTGATAATAGGCATTATAACAGATGTAAGGTAATATCTCATTTTGGTTTTAATTTTCATTTCTCTGATTATATCCTTACTGATACTCAGCATTTTTTTTTCATATACCTGTTGGCCATTTGTATGCCTTCTTTAAAAAATTATCTATTCAGGTCCTTTGCCCATTTTTCAATTGGGTTATTTGTTTTCTTATTATTGAGTTGTTTGAGTCCTTTATATATTTTGGATATTAACCTCTTATAAAATGTATAGTTTAAAAATATTTTTTCCCATTCCATAGGTTTTTCTCTTCACTTTGCTGATTGCTTGCTTTACTGTACAGAATTGTGGGCAAATCTTGTTCCAGTCTAGCCTCTTCCCCATGCCAAAGCCTATGTTGAGTAATTGGACCATGTGCAGTTGAGCCTTGAGATGATTGCAGAGTAGACTTAAGGACACTGAAAAGACCACTAGTGTCAAACTGTATATCAAGCAGCCAATTAGCCCTTATTGTATAATATTTATGTGCTCAACTATTTTCAGTAATATAAAGGGATCACATGGAAAAAGAGGTGTCAGTGATTAAGCTCATAGATTCTAGAACCAGACTGCCTAGCTTTGAGTACCTATTTTACCACATAGTGTCCATGTGAACTTGAGCAAGTTACCTAGTCTCTCTATGCCTCAGTTTCCTCATCTGCAAAATGGGGATAATAATAGCATCTACATTGTAGGGTTCTTATGAAGACCAAATGAATTAATTCAGATAAAGCATTCTGTACTCAGTAAGCTAAACAAATATTTGCAGAGGTGATGATGATGATGATAATAAAGGAGAATGTGGCAATATGTTCCCTGCTTCAAGGAGCTTTTACCCTAACAAGGGAGACAATAAATCACATAAAACAAAATGAAACCATATATATTTATAATTAAATACTGGCTTGAGTAATGAATGTCAGAAGTTTAATAAGATTCCTAATAATCATTGGAGACAATTGGGGAAGGCAACATGGACTATGGCTTTGAGGATGAGTAAGCTGGATAGAGGCAGGGGGGAAAGTGATGGCTTAGTCTTCATAACATAAGGGCTACTTCTTTCAGTAGAACACTGATGGTCCTTGTTACAGTGTTTGTTATATGTTATCTAAATTGTCATCAAAATAAACAGAGCCTAGGATTCTGGGTCTGAGCTGAAACATTGGGGGTTTGCATTAAATATGGGTAGGATGAGATTCATCCCTGGGAAGTAGAGCAGGGATTGGAAGGTGATTCAAGAGATAGTGTCCAGAGATGGAGCTGACATGGAAGCCAGACAATCATCAGGCTTCCACTCAGCTTCTGAGTTGGAAGGCAGAATAACGGCATACCCAAAAGGCTGGAAACTGGGGTTAAACGCTAGAACAAGAGGACTTGGAATGAATAATAGAAAACAACATAAAAGGAGGGAACAGCAGGCTTCAAAGGGCTTCAATCAATAAATTAAGGCAAATTAATTCTAATTGCGGTATCAGATAAATTAACTCACATTAAAACATCAGGTCTTGCATCAGTGGATTAGTAGGGGAATGGGCAATAAGGCAAATGGTTCTTTGTGGTAGAGATGGGATTAGAAACCATTCATGTCTGGAGGTTCTGTTGTAAGAATTATGTCCAGGAAAGATGACCCATGAAGGCAATTGTCAGATTCAGCATGCAGACACTTAGTGATCTTGGATTGTACAGGAGACATTTTATGAGGTTGACTGGTGAGTATGTTTTTCTTTCAAAATGTATTTATCAAGTTTCTACTGAATTCAAGGTACTGTATCTTTTGAAACAGCGGTGGAGACGGAGGGTACTCAGCCATGCGTCTTTCAGTTCAGAAGTGAACAGTCTAAAACATAAGATAAATCCTATTCACAAATAACTAATAAAAGGTATAATAGAAATCAGTGCCAGATTCAAGGGAGGCAGAGATAGGAGCCTTAGGTGGGCTGGAGGAGGGAGTGATTGCTCGCAGTGGAGCCTGGTGGCTCATGACTCCAGGACTAACATTGGAACATTGGAATCACCCAGTCCAGGTTCATATTTCTGCTCTAACACTTAATAGGTGTTATGACCCTGGGTGGATTCATGTCTCTCTTTGAATATATCCTCATCTGCAAAGTGTAGATCAAAGGAATACCAACCTCACAGAGTTATTTTAAGGATTAACTGAGACAGTGCATGGAAAGTGTTTGGTATTTATTGAATACCAATAAATACCAAACACTTTGCATAGTAGTTGCTATTAACTCCAAGAGTATTTTATTCAGGTCAAAGGAAATATAAGTCCAGAGGACATTTATTATCAGAGATCTATGGCAGCTAAAACCTGAAACAGGAAAGGGCAAAACTGCATAAAAAATTAGCTCTAGAGAAATGAAAAGGGGAGAATTGTTACCAGCTGAGGTCCTTCCACTCCCTTGGGATTTACATACTGAATATATGTTCATAACCCCCAGGAAGCTAGAGCTTCTCCTTCCCTGTCCTCTTTCTCCCTACAGTAGCACAGTTAAGTCCATTCCTTAACTGGAATGGACCTGTTGGTGAAAGCGTAAATTGGTACTCCATTCTTGGAGGGAAAGTCTGCAGTGTCTATTCAAATTTAAATGGGAAAAAAGAATTGAATGCTCCTGAAGCCACAATTATACCTCTCAGTGTATACCTTGGAGAAATATGCATACATGTGCACCAGGAAGCATATACAATATAATGATACCAGAAACAGCCCAAATGTCCATCCACCAGGAATGGAGTCAGTAAATTACGGTGAACTCACATAATACAATAGTTTGCAACAGCAAAAAAGAATGTGGTAGAACTCTATGTCCCTGCGTGGTGAGGTCCCCAGGACATATGTTAAGAAACAAACTTGCGGAACAAGTGCGGAACAAGTGTGCTATTTATATAAAAATGCAAATATATGTCTGTGATTACATAGTAAAAGATACAGAAGGATACACACCAAATTGATATCAGTAATTCATGGTTGGGATGAGCTTATGATGGTGGAGGGGAATAGGCAAAAGGAACTTGAGCCTTTTAAGTACTTACTTTCTGAATTATGAACATGTGTTCATATCTTATTGTATAATTACAAATATTAATACATAAATAAAATAAAGAGGCCGGTGCTCACTTCCATTCACCACACTTTCACCTCATTCCTGGATACCTTTCAAAAGAGTTGATATCAAGCTCTTCTTTAGCAAGTGCAATACAGAAAAGGCACTGTTTATTCTCATGTACTAATCCTTTATAAGCTAGTAAAAAAAAAAAAAAGGTACGTTGCCATTTTTTAAAAAATTTTGCAAACAGTTGCAAAATTAAATTTGGTTCCTAAGTTTCGTGGGAAACGATTTAATATTCTCCCACACATTGCTGGCATTCACATATGTCCCAAATAAAAATGAGCTACATAAAAACATAAATAACATTTATGTGAGATGGACAGTCCTAGCTTGCTCTCCAAAGTGGGCATGAAAATGTCCATTTAAAATTTACATTTAGACAGGAAAATGACCATTATCTCAATAGTATAAGAAAAAATAATAATCCTAGAGATTGATACTTGCAAGGGCGCTGCAGTAAACTCATGACTTTTCCAACCATGCAAATAGGTTAACAAAACACTCAGATAAAGACTGAAGCCATCAGCCAGACATTTGCTTATTTTCAAATATCTAAATGACTGATGGATTTTTAAAATTCAGGTGTCGGCTCTTGGAGAAGGTAAACAGAGATTGTGTTGCATCAAAATTAAAATAATAACCATAAAGACATATACTTGATACGTTTTCAAAAATGCATTCATATTCCTTTATACCTGAGCTTCATAGCAACTCTACTAGTTATTTAGAGCAGAATTAGCGCCATTTTACAATGTCAGTTTATGACATTGAGTTTTAGAGAGATTTAATAGGTTTGTCCAGGATAGTACGGACAACATCATAGCCACGTTTTTCCTCACAGAACTTATCACTAATGTACATTACATTGTATGTTTATCTTTTTTAATTCTGGTCCGACTCCCTCACTAGAATGAAAACTTTATGGGGGCAAAGGCTTTGCCATGTTCTCTTCCTTGCTTAGAATAGTACCTAGCACATAGCTAGAACAGCTTCTTGAATAGCTGTTGAAAGAACGAGTGAGTGAGTGAGTTAATAAATAGACAGGACCTGAGCCTGAGCTAGCATCTAGTCCTGCATCTTTCCACCACATCTGTCACTGCAAGAACTTTTATAGAGTGGTGATTGAATAGATAGACAGAAGTCTCCAATAGGGAAAATCAAGGAGAATCTGATCACAGACTCTTGTGGGACAGGCAGGGAATGTATCTATCAAAGAAGAAGAAATGAGGGTCACAGTGGGAGAGTCAGTCACCAAGTACTGATCAATGGGGCACCGGTGAGGAGGTCCCCAATGGCAGAAGCACTGAGGCAGCGAGGAAGACTGGCATCACCCCCTGACTCAGGGGGGCTTCCTGAAGGAAGTGACATCTTAGCTGAGACCTCATGGAAGACTGAGTTGGAATTTTCCTAGCAAAGGGGATGAGGGAGACGGAGGGAGCTGTGTGTGCAAAAGCTGAGAGGAGAGAGAGAAACTGCGATGTGTATGTGAAAACTGGAAGCCCTTCAGTATGGACAGAGAATAGTCGGGAGGGCGTGGTAGGTACAGGAAAAGGTGAGACTGAAGATGTCAGCCAGAGACAGGTCATGAAGGACTTTGGCTGCCCTGTAGAAAGAGCTGGACTTTATCCTGAGAGCTGTGGGAAGCTACAGAAGTAGCAGCATTGTGGGCATAGAGGAGAGCAAGCCCCTCTTAGAAAGTTTTATAAGTCATGCTTTAGCAGGCTCTATAAGCGTGAGTAGGAGTTTTCCAAGTGAACAGGGTGGGAGGGACATTGCCAAGGAAACGGCATACGCAAAGGCTTAGAGGCATGAAGTTGGAGGGCAAGCGGTCCCACCAGGTCTTGAAAAATGGGGAGCAGTAAGGAAGGAGCTGGAAAGTCAGATAAGCCCGATTATGAGGGTCTTACATATCATGCTAAAGAATTATAATTTTATTCCATAGGCACAGAAAGATATGGCTCTTCAGTGTCATCTGAACCCTTTTATATGACTCATGTCTCTTCTTAGGTCAGGCTTTAAGCAACTACATGCTATAGACCAGGCTGAGGTCCTTGGTAATGTAACAGAATTCTGTACACAGACGAAGGTGTGGGAAAGTACTCACCTTGGGGAAAGGAGACCTGGTTCTGAATCTCAGATCTATCACTTGCTGAGATCTGGGGTCAACCCATGTAAATTCTCCGACCCTCGGTTTCCCCATCCATAGAATGGGACCAATGTTAACTTTTGCTTTGCCTACTTCATAAAATCATTGTGAGAACCAGCTAAGAAAGTCTGTGAGAAATTATCCACACTGGACCAAATTGGGAAGTGGGAGGTGGGATGAAGGGGATAAATGCACAACTAGAGAGGGTAGACTAGAGTGTTGGAGGGGTGAGAAATACAGGATGGAGCACTGCAGGGAAAATGAAGAAAAGATGATAGTGTGTTCAGGGTGGGATACTATCTCAAAGAAGAAATTGGGGAGTTCAAGTGGGACAAATGCAAGAGAAAGAATCTGTGGAACATATCATTGATTTGTTAGTCAATAGGCGTGAGGGTGTTTTTTTATGTCTCCTAATCATTGTTCTTGACAAGATGCCCTTTTTAAGCAAGAGCCCAAGGCTCTGCTCCTATTGGATGCCTATATCTGTTGTAAAGGTACACTGCTCTCCCGATGCTGTTTAAAATTTATTCACATGTTAAAACAATAGTGATGAAATGAAGAACTCATTTATTTATTTATTTATTCAATAACTATTTATTGAGTCTGTCTTAGGAGGATACCTTGCAGGATATGGGGACACACAGCTGGCTCCTGCAACTCAGGGAGCTTACATTCCAGTAGGTAACCTTGAAAGACATCTGGAAACGTCATTTGCTTAATGAATTATATCAAGCTTTGGTCAATGGCCTTTGGTCCCTTGGCCTACTTGTAATGTATTTATAAGTCTTCTCTTCATGAATACTTGCTCAGAAACTCATTGTTCTACCAGTTCTCTTTCAGTTTTTCCCCATAGCTTATTCATATGTGTATATATGTATATCAAACTAGATCAAACTATTTTTCTTTTCACATAATACATACTTTTATATACATACTTTTTATATACCTTTGTGAAAACATGTTATACCTACCATTTCTTTTATGTCACTCCTTTTAATTAATATCTCATTGTAATTATTTCTGAGAACTTCTCAAAGTTTCAAAATATCTAACAAAAATGTGGCAGCCTTGATGAAGCTGGGCAGGTGACCTGCAGGCCAAGCATCTCTGCCTTTGGTCATAATTGTGTCTGCTCAGTCGGGCAATCACAGGTGATCTCCCATCGATCAGAAAATATGATTGGCAAATACACATATCTTGGCCTATTAAATGCAGACAGGATTTATTAATAAATGTATGAATAAACGTTTGACAAAAAACCTCACGTTTTTCAAAACTCGTGGCCTGGTTAGAGGTAGGGATAAATAATTAGAGTCTTTGATGGTACAAAGCCTGGGGATTACTCATTTAAAAGGACCTTGCTTGCAAAACAAGGTGCAACATGTAGCAGAAATGGAGAAATTAATGTTAAATTTGGGACTTTGCAATTACAGTCTCTCCAGAATAAAAACCATGGCATTTGAACCTGAGAGGAATGTTCAACCTGTGTAAGAACTCTTAAGTAAGAACTGGCCTCCATTCCACTTGTGCTAATTCTGGGGCCCCTGATTTTTTTTTTAATAAGATAGGTAGCACTATTCTGGAAGGCTGTATCAGAAGGAAATACCCTTGTTATTTCTAGTGATACAAGGATTGTCAGTAATTTGGAGCAGGCCAGGAACAAGGGTGAGATAAAAGCAAGGTGCTAGCCTCAGGTGCAAATTTAAGGGGGTCCCAGAAAACTCAGAAATCAAAATAAGTAATATTTTAATGAAATACTTTTTTCAAAATTGAAATTCATGCCAAAAAATCCATAATGAATGAAACATCCAAATTTTTAATAAAAGTAGGATCAGCATTACTGATTTTTCCTTTTGCCTTAGGCTTTGAAATGGCTCCTCGTGGCACTGTTGAATTCCGTTGTTTAAAACTTTGATATTTTGCTCACAATGGATTTTTTTTGTATTCACTTTTAAAAATATTGCATTAGAATATTATTTATCTCAATTATGGAGCTTTTATTTAATTTCAGCATATTATGGGGGTACAGATGTTTAGGTTACGTATGTTGCCCTTGCCCCCCACTCCCTCCCTGAGTCAGAGCTTCAAGTGTGTCCATCCCCCAGATGGTGCGCATCGCACTCATTATGTATGGATATGCCCAACCCCTCCTCCCCACTCCCACCTGTCTGACACCCAATAAATGTTATTATTATATGTGCACTTAAGTGTTGATCAGTGAAACCAATTTGCTGGTGAGTACATGTGGTGCTTATTTTTCCATTCTTGAGATACTTCACTTAGTAGAATGGGTTCCAGCTGTATCCAGGAAAATACAAGAGGTGCTATATCACCATTGTTTCTTGTAGCTGAATGGTACTCCATGGTATACATATACCACATTTTATTAACCCACTCATGTATTGATGGGCACTTGGGTTGTTTCCACATCTTTGCAATTGCAAATTGTGCTGCTATAAACATTCAAGTGCAGGTGTCTTTTTTATAGAATGTCTTTTGTTCTTTTGGGTAGATGCTTTGATGCACCTTGAATTTTGCTTCACCTGCCTAACTTCCACCACCTAGTCCCCAGCCTCTGTCAGTTCTTTATACAACTTTGACTTTGTAGCTCATTGATCTGGTTTTTGAAATCTTTCTGACTCTTCTCCCTCTCCCTCTGCAAACTGTGTTAATGGCTATTTGGGTAGTTCTGATGGAGGTGTGCATAAAAGGATATTTGCTACAGAATGAAAGACAGTAAGAAGTGTACTTTGGATGAGATTTTTGTTTGCTGCTCCTGGTGCTAGGCTAAGATTCCTTACATTCTGAGGGATGCTCCAGCAGTCAGGGAGGAGGGAGTAGGTCCAGTTTCCTAATGATCAGCTTCTTGCCTACAGGTTTCTGGGAGCCATTAGAAGGGAGGGCAGCACAGGTGTGCAGCTGGGCAGGATTGTTGTCCGGGAGATGGGCTTTCTTTTCTAACACAGCCTGCACTGCGTATTCTGAGCTGCACATTGTTGTGATTGACCTAGTGCCTTCTTAACAGTGATTGGAAGTTAATGTTCAGCATTTTGCCTTGATGTGTTTTGTGTGCATTTGTGCACAGATATAGCCAAGGATTTCTTCCATTTTTTTGCCCTTTTATGTGATTGCTGGAGGAGGTCTACTGAGAGGCTGCAATTCTCTTTACTTTTTGATGAAGATCTCTTTCTAGTGAAAATTATGGGATGGGTTCATGGCTCCCCATACCTAGGCTTTATAGAGTGATTTATGGAAGAGCTATTCACAACTCTGTTCTGCAGTACATACGAAGCATTAGGCTTTAGTTTGTGTGCTAAGCAGCAGGGTTTTTTTAAAGCAATGTCCCTTTTCACTTAGGTCTTCTTCCTGTTTTAATGCTAATGAGACAGTTTTGCCAATAATAGCAGAATCAAGGAGTTCTGAATGTCATTCTTGTCTTCTTCTTTTGTCAAACCAACTGACCAAGAGATGATGCAGAGAAGGTGAATCCTTTGAGAATGCCTGGAAGGAACTCCTAGTGCATTTGCCACGACAGCTGCGGGAGAGTAGGTGATTCAACCTTTTGAGCCTACCTGCCATATGGAAAACTCTGACAGCACTGAGTGGATTAGATGCCAAACCACAAATGGCAAAGATGTGGAAACCAGTCAGACTCTTGCAGGAATAGGATGTGATGAGAGAAAGTTTCAACAGACAATGGAAAGTATCCAGGGAGATACGCAGTCATCGTTTGAGCAGGCCTGACGCAGGCAAGATATCAGGAGATGGCAGAGGATAGCATTAGAGGGACTCAGTAGGTAGAAGTGGTGTGGGATGCAGTGGCGGAGTTCTTAGAATGACTGACGTGAGTCAACACTGAGGGCTCCCTCCAGAGAAACAATGGGCTATTCTGAAACCAGGACCTGATAGGTAGAAGCAGAAGTTTAGAATTAAATTATGACAATTAGGTCCTATTGGTGGAACCAGGGGTGGGGTAAGAGACACATAAGGCCAGAAACAAGACTACCAAATAGATGAATTCTGACTTGTGGTTATCTCCCTTTGTAGGGACAGTGTTGGTCCCAGAGAAGGATATAGACTGCCCCTATAGCTGGCATGTTAAGTAATTAGAAGAATGCAGTGACAGGGTATGACAGCTTATATTTATTAGCTGCTTACTATATACTGAGATGATTCTAAAAGCCTCACATGTATTAACTCATTGGGCCCTAGTGACAGTGCTATGAATTCAGTAATAGTATCCACCCTGTTCACAACTGGGCAAACAGGCTCAGTGGACAAATGAGCAATTTGTTCAACATCACAGTGGTGGGACTGGGATTTGAATCCAAGTAGTTTATTTTTGGAGCCATGTTCTTTACCACTATGCTACGGAGTTTTTGCAAGCAGATCACTCAGTTACCAAAATAAGAGCTCCAGTGGTCCAAAAGGAACAGAAATCTGGAGTGAGCTTAAACTTAAATTTGGTGGTGTATCTGAGAATAAGCCCCTTCCCCAAACATCTAAGAAGTAAGGATAGCAGCAGTGAATTGGTGAATAAGATAAAGAAGTGTCATTCAGGAGACTCACTTGCAGTTATTTCAGCTTGGTCGTTCTAGAACATTGTACAATTCAGTCACTTCTGCCCATTCATCTGACTCTGGGGGAGCTATTCTTTGAGGTCATCTGTGTTCTGTCAGCTCTTGGGTTTTTCATGCAATTTAGGACCCCTTTTAATGCTTTTGTTTTGGCTATGGAGGCATGTCTTATTCTCAAGACTTCACCATCCCAAGTGTCCTGATTTCCATCTGACTAACCTACACATCTTGGTCTAACCTACACATTCCCTCTAAAAACATTACAACCGAAGTTGTTAGGAAACCAGGTTCATTGGCCAATTAGCACACATGGTTAGCCTGGTAACTTAGTTAATTAATGTTCATTTTAAACTAAAACACCTTAAACTACTCACTTGAAATGTAAATACATATTTAACTTTTGCGTTTTTATCTTCCTTCAGTATGAGAAAAGTAGGAAAGCTATTTTCTTATGTTTTAGTTAACAAATTCACATGCCATGTGAATCTTATTCTCCTCTGAAATTTCTATCATGCTAACTATCTGGAGAAAACATTTAGCAACTAATTACTTACTACATGGCAGTATCTTTTCCATTGTTGTCTTATACTGTCATTGAACTCATTAATTTCTATTTAACTTTTCATGGGCTTGTCTTGTTTTTCCAAGTGGATTATTAACTCCCTAGTATGGGAATTTTACCTCATTGATTTTCTCCATGGTGCCCAGGGCAGTTCCTTGCACATATGGGTATCAGCATGACTTTTTTCTTTTTTTAACTCAGAACACTGACCTGTTATTATTGAACACTAGTCATAAAGAAAAGGGGAAAAGAAAGAGAGACAGAGAGAGACAGAAAAAGAGAAACACATAATCTCTTCATCCATCTGTATTTCTTCTCAAGGAGGTGGGTTGTTCACAGCTTCTACTAATTTCTCCCCCTACTTTATATTGCTACTCTCTGTGTATCTTGAGCCGCTAGTCTGCATGAACTAATAAACTCTCTTAGGAATTCAAGGTTAATGTTCTAAGCCAGTCTCTGGATCAATCTCTTCAGAACCCCTAACTGATTTTAAAGGTGATAAAACACTATTAGTTGTGAAAATAAAACTGTTCCATTGACTATTTTAGTATGAGACAGAAGAAGGAGGTTGAAATCTCTGCATGAGCTTTTTACTGAAGCCATCTTCTAGGAATAATGTGAGGAAAAGAAAAAAAAAACTGGTTTCCCCTCTGTATGGCTGCTGAAAAATAAGTAGAAAGTGATCTGTGTACATTCACAGTAAATTGGAAAGACATTCCAAACTTATCCATGGGAAAAGGCAGGAAGGAGTTTAGTCTGTTGAAACAGGGCCAATGACATATGGGGAGAGGGAGGAGACTTGTTCTTGCTGTTTGTGATGGTCATGGCCAACAGTTAATGAATCATGAATACATGCTGGACACTCTTCTAGGCACTTTGAATATTTAAACTCATCCCGTCTTCACATCAACCCTAAGTGGTAGGTAGTATTAGTTTCTTTGTGATGATGATACTGAAAAACTTTCTCAAGGTAACACAACTAATAACCCCAAGGAGTTTAACAGTAGAGTAGGAGTCAAGAAATATTTTCTGTAAAGGAACAAATAGTAAATATTTTTGGCTTTGTGTGCCAGCATGACCTTTGTCTCATCTACTCAACTGTACTGTTGTATCATAAAAGCAGCCATACACAATATGCAAATGAATGGGCATGGCTGTGTTCCAATAAAACTTTATTTATAAAAACAGACAGAGGGAGAGATTTGGCCCATAGTTTGCTGGTGCCTACTCTAGAGCTCAACTATATTCCTTTTGAAGATTAGAGTCTTTTATTTGCCATTACTATGGATTTACATGTGAGAGCTTACTTTGTGGATTATCCATACCAAATAGTGAGCTTTGTTTTTTGCTTTCCCATCCCCCTCCTTTCTCAAATACCTCGTGGTACTGATAGAACTAAAATGAAATCTGGTGAATGGGGGCAATAGATCCACTTTTTTCACACACACGAATCTTCCCAAATTCAGCAACATTCGTTTCCTTGAACTCATGATAGTGATGATGGTGTCTAAAATCCCCATTCCCTTTTTATATGATATCTATTGGCTGTTCACTATTAAGGCTCTCCTACCACCTGCTACAACTTGTTTTTTCTGGATTCAGTTGAGTCCCTACCAGTACAGAGAGTATCAGATAAAAGTCCAAGAAAAGATCTGGTCTCTCAACCAATTTAAGCGCCTTTTTTATTTGTCCCCAGTCATTAGAACAGATGTAAAATCTCCGGAAGGGGCTGATTAATTCTGAAGGTGATGTGAAACCAGGGGCATTGAACATAAAGTTGATGGTGAAGAATTAATATTAATACTAATAATTGACCTTTATAAAACATCTTATGATTTACATAATGCTTTCCCCATTCCTACCAATGACCAACCCAGTTCTCCCTTCTCCTGTCTGGGTGCCTGGGGATTTGTCCTAATGGTGTTTCGGAGTGTGAAGCTGCTGATACAATCAAATCTGAGCAGGTGCTAGGACCTGAGCACATTACTTATTCATGCATTTGCTGATGGAGATGGAAACCCAAGCATGACATCAGTAGATACAGAAGGTGATTCTTCACATCTTCTATCTCTTTAAATCTGGGTCCTTGCTTGTCAAGGAGAAGAAAAAGTACATCATTTAAAAAGTGCATCTGTCACTTACGTGCTTGGAAACATGTCACAGCGAGTGGTGAAACATTATTAATTCCTTTTGCCTTCGAAGAATAATTCATGCACTTACAAGTATAATCTGCATCACAATGAAATATTTGGATGGAAGCGTAGGTGTAATTAGTGCCAGAAAATCTCTGAAACAAGAGAAGCGAGGAAATTTACAGTTAAGTCAGCCTGAGACATAATCAGTGTGCCAAGGAATTTAGGGACCTGCTACAACCTTGTATAATCCTGGTAATTCTGAGGGCCAGTGAAGGGGAGAAATGTGAGAGCTGCCTCCAAAGCTTTTGGACCTGTGAATGAGACATGAGCTACTCATTCTGGTTTTGCATGCTCTCCATAATTTGGATTCCTTAATTTAGTCCAATGTAGCAATGATTTATTGAGTCCCTATCATATCAAAAGCTCCTATCTGGACATAGTATCATACAAATATAACAATAATATGGTAGTGGGTGCTGTTGGTTCCCTGCCCAGATCTTCCCGGCATGATTGCTGTAAGTATTGGCTTTTATCAGCTCACAGCTGCCCTGTTCTTTAGGGAATTGTCCTTGGCCAAACTGGAGCTGCTTGATCATGGAGGATATGTCCTTCCCTACCCCCCAAGGAGGGCAGCTCATAGCCAGTGACCTACTGACATGGAGGGTTTGGATGAGTGTGGGGAGGATATAATGGACTGGACCCATTCCAAGGTAGAACCAACTCTTTGGTGCAATTTGTGCTCCAGACCTCCCCGTGGTATCAGGCTGAAGCTAAAGTTCCACTTAGCTTCCCCACCTGCCCTATCTTGCTTCCCTCATTCCCTTATTCCTGAGACCACTCCTTCAATTAAATCACAGATACCCAAATCTTCATCTTATCTATTGCCCTAGAGAGCCCAACCTAAGACAGTGCTAAGACGTATTGCATCAATTGCTAGGGGCAAGGCATTGGCTGTGCAATTTACATATATTATGTCAGTGGATAATTACACTAACTTTTGCTGTTGGAATTGAGACTCAGAGACATTCTGTGCTCAAAGTCCTACAGTTAGTAGCACTGGCTTTCTGGGATAGGTCTGTCCAACTCCAGATGTCTCATTCTATCCTGCTGCTTGAGTTCAGTAAGAGACATAATCATATCTGATCCCTACCCATAGGAGTTTATAGTTTAATAGGCAGAAAAATTAAATGAAAAACTATTATTAGAGAGATCCAAGAAAGGTTATGGGGATTCAGAGGAGGGAGAGCACACACCCAGTGAAAAATATGACCGTCTGCAGAAATTTTATCACATGCGTACACAGACACCATGCTAATCTCTCAATTTTTCCAGCTGGACTCACACTGCTGTCTAGTGTGGGGGATTTTATGCCTGGTACTTGCAGAGTAGTCATGTGGATGAGATCGAAGGGGTATGAGCACACACAGTTATATCATAAAGCTCTGCATACACCTCTTGCAGATAAAACTTTGGTGAGCATGATACCAAAGGAGGCATAGGGTGTGTTGCCTCTCGATTCCAGAGACAAAAGGCACAGGGTCTCAAAGCCTTCCATAGTCAGAAGGGAAGAGGACTCTTCTTTGATGATGCTTTCTCTGTAACTGGCTACCTGAAAATCATGAAACACACCTTCAATGGTCCCATTCCTACCTTTTGGACCATTAATCTAGGATAGTAATAGTAGAGATGAAAAGAATGATGGGATTTGGGACACATTTTTAAACTAGACCTGATAGATTTTTAAGGATTTGTTTATGGGATTGGATGTGACCTGCATTTAACTACTTTGCTATTACTTTCCAACCCTTAGAAACTGTTGTAAGAGCTACTGTCTTGTCCACAGTCCTCACAGAGAACACAGTGTAGCCTGCATTCATCTGCAATAGCTGGCTCCCCAACTGGGAAATGAACTGGGGAGGGATTGTGGCTTCTGGTGATGTCTCCCACACAGTGCCTTGTTCTGGGTGATCTTCACGTTGAATAGAACTCTTGCTTTGGAAAATGTAGTACAGAATCAAACTCAAGCATTTCTTTTCCCAGCTCAATTGCTTTGGTTTTTTTCCCCCTGGGAATCCATGGTTTATTTCATTTTTTGCTCTCCTTGGAAAAGAAGACACATGCACACATGTATACATATAACCCTAACATCCTTAGAATGAATGACTCACGTGTTTGCTCAGAAAATCCTTTATAGCAAGATTTTAAATATCAAAAAATATTAATAGTACTTAATATGTGTGATTTGATCTTTGAGGGCAAGGTATATAATCCCCTTGGTTTTATCTACAAAATGAGCCTAATCATTGCTCCTATCACCCCCTCCCCAGTGTGGTTTCAAGAAGCAAATAAAATTATGCCTTTGAAAGTACCTGGTAGAATAAATGGCTAATTAAATATAAGAAAGTTGTTATATTCTTTTATTCTGGAAACTTGGTGAATTTTCACTAGGCCAGATCATGGCTAGATCAATCAATTTTATGTTGATTTATGTGACATTTTCTGCTCTCTTTCATGGTAGAAATAGATGTTCTTGCAGCATTGCCTTGCTCTGACTTTCTTAAATGCTGTTAGTGTTTGTTTCAAGGATGGAGGATTACACTGTGCTCACCTCGCCAGAGCAAATGTCTCCTTTGAACTGTGACTGGGGACCAGGGAGTCCAATGCAAACTGATGGAAGCAAAAGGTTGCCAATCGCATTGTAGGTCTGCTTTGTAGAGCGAAGTAGTCCAGCTTTTTAAAAATGTTTCTGCTTAGATACTCAGAGGCAGCTGTTCTCCCTTGAGGGCCTCATCATTCTTCAAATTGTAAGAACCTGCAATAAGTCTAGAATCTCATGTTAGATGTTTTCCTCCCCTACTTTCTACACAGTAAAAAACTTAGAGTTTATTCAGACTCTTCACACAGAGACAGTAGTTTTAGTTACAAGTATGAAGGGCTATGTAAGGGATAGACCCTATGTTTTCTAGGGAATTGTCCTTAAAAAAAAAACTAAAAGAGTTTTAATGAGAATTATTCTTCTCAAAATTTTTCCCTGTGTGTGTACTCAACCTTAGTATGACTTAGGTCATAACATGTCAGAATTCAGAGGAGCCTTGGAGATTCCATCTCCTTTGTTCACGTTGCAGCAAGAGTAAAAGGAAATTAGGACTAGACCTCGAATCAGGACTAGAGCTCAGGGCACCTACCTGGCTTCTAACCTGGGCACAGTCCCTATCTTGCACCAGCTTGAGAGATTGAAAGGGGCTTTGTGTCTGTCTTGCCCCAACCTCCTTCATTCCCAGATGAGAAGACAGGCCCATATGAACTCTGGTCTCCTGGCTCCCGGCCATGTTTCTTCGTAAATCACCAAACACATGAAATCTTTCACGAGGCAAAATATTCAAAAATAAAGCAGAAAGTTTGGGGCTTAGTATAGATGGGTCTCTCCACCATATTCATAATTGACCTTGAGAAAGTATGTTTGAGTTGAAAAGCCCAGTACTTTCCAAAAATAGCAGTCGTTTTTGTGAGACGTGATCAAAAACAGGCCTGTCCTCTAGTTTATGGCCAGTAGAGGGCGATCAAGTTAATACAATCTTTTTGCGCCATTGGGTTCTCAATTAATGCAAGGACGTGAATAAATAAAACAAAGATCCAAGTTAGCCTAAATGTTTTAAACCAAACCCTTTAATCAATATCCACTAAATGGGGGAAACACATTTTGTTTTATCTACTGTAGCCATTCACCAAGGAGTATCACAGAGTTATAGCATAGCCTGTAACAGTTCGTTAATTAAGCCCCAGAAATCAAGGCAGCTTGCTACTCCATCACTGTCGGGGCTCTGGTGGCCATCAGGTGGAAGACCGGCATGAGACTTGCCATTTGTATTTGCAACGTTTGTAGAATTTTCATATTAACATCAACAAAAAGCTATACCCAGCTGAAGTGAAAGGACCTCATATCAAATGTGATGGGGAGTAGCTCTTAACTCATTTCTCACACCTCCCTCTTCCTCCCTATTCAATTTTCAAGGACTCAGCAATAAACAAATCAGTGGTGGAGGATCCCGCCTCCCTGGCTCACTCCACAGGCAGCATAAATCAGTTCTGCTCTTGATTAGAGCCCTGGGCAGGCAGGTTTGCAGCATTTGGAGACAGCATGAATGGTCCCGTGGTCAGGGAGATTTTCACAATCTTGAGCCATGAGCAAGATCAGTTGGAGAATGAAGGCAAATATAAATTTCCTGATAATCCATTCATTTGTGCATTCGGGAAACATTCCTTAAACTCCTGATGCGTGCCAGCACCCAGCGACAAAGGCTGAGAAATAAGTACGAGTAAGACATTTGGCCTCACATAAAGGGCCAAGTTGGACCATTTTCTTGGATAAGAAGTGTATTAGAAATATTCAAAGATTATCAACCTTTACAGAAAATCTACCATTATGTGTAGTTATTATAGCTGGCATTTACTGAGCATTTATTATGTACCAGGCCTCTGCTAAACACTTCATATGCAATATTTCTACTTTACATGTAATATTTCATTGAATCCTAATGACATACTTCTTTTATGTTATTTACAATCTGATGCGTAAGGGGTTAAGTAAACAACCCAAGGTCACAGAACTGGAGATCAGACACTATGCCTCATACACACACATACACACACATACACACACACACACAATGCTCACCCACAATAAAGGCTCAATAAATTCTTTAACATTCTAATGATAATAATAGTAGCTATCATTTAATGAGACTTGCTACGTGTCACACATTACGCTAAGTTGATTTCCACCTTAGAATCCCCACACATACTTCTACTGCAGATAATGTTAATATTGCCATTTAATAGGTTAGGACCTGGTTCAATATTTTGCTTAAAGTAATATGCTAGCAAGTGCAAGAGTAACGGTAAGAACACCTGAGCTCAGATCTGACTCCTGACCTGAGAGTTTAATAGGTAACTGGTGGATTTTTAAGCTTTAGTGTGGATAAGAATCACCTGGGAACTTGAACGTAGATTCCTTGATCCCACTCTAGTGATTAGCCACTGAACATCTATAAAAATCACCTGGGAAGCTTTTTAAATGTGGCCCCACCCCCCCCCACCCCCCCCAGCTCAGTTGAACCAGAGTCCTTGGAGGTTGGCATGGAGGCTTTGGGTGAGTCTAACGTACAGCCGGGGTGGTAAACTTTCTACGGTCTTGGGGTGGGGAGAGGGTACTCAGGAACGTGTATTTTTTACAAGCACCTCACTGAGAAAAGTTGCTTAAGCTCTCTTGCTAAATTAATCTAAACCATATCTAAACTACTGGGAGAAAGGAAATGGTGGTCACCAGGCAGCAAATGATGATTTGACAGAATGCAACCACCAGCAGAGCCAAGGCTATAGTGAGGTGCTCTGAACATGCAGTTTAAGGGGTTAGTGCTCTCAGGACTGTGGGAGTGAGTGAGCTCCCTGTCGTGCTCCCTGGGGCCTTCACCTGAGTCTTCCCCAGAGACATTCGGGGAAGGCACTGAGAGAGCAGGAGGGGGAGGTGAAGTTGGCATTTTCAAAAAGGGTTGGATGGAAGGGTGGGGACATAGAGATTTTGCAAAGCTGCCCCAGTAGTTATTGTTATTTGTGCCCTTGCTGGAGGAAGATAAAAAGGAGGCAGGGGGTGTGATGTGGGACTCCGCCCTCCTTTGTAAGGGGAGCCAAAGGAGGAATGAGTAGGTACTGATTGCTTAACATATGTGCCTAATATCATCTTGTTAAATTCCATTAGACCCTTGAGGCAGATTTTATTATTTTATTATTATCCTCATTTTACGGACAGCAAATGGAATCTCAGTCAAGTGCAGTCCTTGGCCCAAGGCCACAGAACTTCAAGTGGCAGAGCTGGGATTTGAACCCGGATCAGTCTGGCTCCAAGGCCTCAGCTTTCTCCACGGTGTCAGGCTGGCTCCCAGCATGCGTGGAAACCTCTAAGGTGTGATGCACCCACACCACTGTGACGTTGTGTCGTTAGACTGACCACCCAAGTGCTGAGGGGACTGTCTTGTGCTGTAAGGAGGAACTTGGGCCATGTACCTGGAAAAAATGAGACAGCCTTGAAAGATGAAATGAGAGGAACTGTGTTTTCCATTGTACGTATGTGAATCACTCACCAAACAGCAGTTCTCAGGTCTGTGGTTGAAGAAAAACTTCAAAGCTGAAATCACCATGGTTCATACAGGCAACACCTGGCTGCCCAGCCACGGTGCATTGTTCCACCTTGTTCCACTTAATTATCCAGGGGAGCCAGGGAAGGTCGAGTATCCGTAAAGTAAGTGTCAGCAGTCTCGGGCACAGGTATGGACCACTGAGTCGCTCTGTGTAGGAAGGGGCTTGCCTAGTCCCGCTCTGGAGCAAGGTTGACCAGCTCCCTGAGAGGGAGCAAGGAAGAGATCAGGGTGACACCCAAAGCTATAAAAATGGAATACGCAGACCAGCACAAGCCTTAGAAGTCCCTGTGGATTATGCTGTACCTGACCACAGGAGTTGGTGTATTGGCACCCAAAGAAAGACAATCATAAAGCTATCCTCCTGTGCTGAACGGCAAGGGAATCTATCTCAGAGCTGGGTACAAAAATTACCTGGGGAGAAGCTTTTACAAAATGCAAATTCTTGGTGTTACCCCTCAGAGTCTGATTTAGAAGGTCTGGGGAGGTTTTTGGTAGTTTCAAAATCTAAGTTATTCTGATAATCGCCTTAGGCTGAGCCCTGCAATTCTAAAAGCTTAAAGTCAAGGACAACAAAAAGAAGTAAAAGGTACACGTAGACAAGCAGGAAAAAAAATCTGATATGTGAAAGTCCTTGAGTATTTATATTCATGGCAAAAGTAAGTGACTTTCCATAGAATGTGGGGGGTAAATGCGTGTATATCTGGGATCAGATGCATTTCAGACCTTGTGTGAGGTTTAATCATCAAAAATAATTTCTCATTCTTGTGTAATGAGACTAAGAAAATTTTCTTTACCAACATTCTTGAGAAGAATACTGCTAAAAGATAAACTGAGGTACAATAGAATTTTCTGGAGTTTATTTAAGCAAACAGTGACTCCTGAATCAAGCAGCAAGTGGTTTGGTTCCATTAAGGAAGCCCAAGGGGAAGGTTTTCATAGGGTAAATGCAGAAGAAAGGCAAAGAAAATATTTAAGTGGTTATGGTTATGTAGTTGCCTTGTTCTGCCCTACTGGAAAGTCCCTGGTTATATAAGTCTAAGTTGGATGGCAGCTTTGGATTGGTTAAGCTTACGTTTCATCTTTCTTTAATATAGCCATCTACAAGAAATAGCTCAAGTTATGTTTTGCTTATGTTTGCAATCAAATAAGGTTAAGGTCACTCTCGAGGCTTAACTGGCTATGTGTGCTTGGGAATTTTTCATGCCTCGGCTCCATTTATCTTAACAACACTGAATTTGCTTGGGAGAAACGCTCAGCAAAGTTGCTTAGCAAGGCGGTGGGAAAAGGTAGAGACCTCAACGACATGTTTAAGTCGCCAAAGATGTTCCACAAAGAGCCTTCCAGGGAGGTCAGGCTCTATTCCCTGGAGGAGCCTTTGTTTTCCTGAGAATTTTGGTGTTTGGGTTTACAAGTTAAGAGCTGAGAGGGTGCTATGTTTGGAGACAGAATACCTAGGAAAGAAATTCCACAAGGAAGGGAACAGGATCCAGAAAAAGAGAGCTGCAGGTGTGAGGGTGGCTAAGGAGGGATTTTTAGAGAACAGAATTGTCTGTGTGTTTTAATTTTTAGTGGATATGCTATGCACTGCCACATATAATCCTTTCCCATGACTCCATCATTCTTCAGACTACTAAGAAAAAAAGTGCAGAAAAGAATGAGAGGGAGAAGAGGGAGGGAGGAAGGAATCTATTAATTTGTGGATGTATTTCCTTAGAATATTCCTATTTAAACCCTATGCTATATACGTTTAAGTTAATTTTCCCCATACCCTAAGAACAGCTAACATTTGAAATGCCCTTGAAAAGAATACACCCTCCAGAGGGGAGCATTTGAAAGACAGTAATTAGTAGTCAACAGTTCAATGACAGCCAATTGAAGCAGTCAATTCCCCATATCTAAATCTCCACCTAGAGACTTTGTTGGTGAGCACAAGAGATACTGGAAATAATTTTTATGGGTGAAATTAATGGTATTCAAGACGTGTGGATTGGCTAGAAGTATCATACAGGCACCACTGCCCTTGAATAAATGAGGTATGAGGATCTAGAAAGCTTGAAAGCTATACACCCCTTGCCAGTGGTGCCCCCAGCTTAGAGCTCCATTTAACTCCTATGTCCTGCCACTTAAAAGAGAATTTGTTTGTTTGATTCCACTGGAAGATCAGCTGAATTCAGCTGCTGACATGATGTCACATTTGCCTTAAGTAACCTTTTCATACAAGGGTCCTTTTGAAAGTGCGCAGAGATGGTGCTTCGCCAGCTCATCAAAAAAGTACGGAATTTTGTGGACATGCTCATGAATAAAAGTGTGCATGTGTTGTGGAAATCAGAGGCACGTTTTCATTGTGACATTCCACCTGGGTGGTGGGGGAGGGGACCTAGCGGTCACCTGGATCTTGTTATTGGAGACCATCAATATGCAGCCAAAATACCCTGCCAACTGTAAACGGCAGCATCAGCTTACATCATTCTCAGGCGTGTTGAGACCAGATTTCTTGTGAGAATCTGTTAAGAGTCTGAGTTTTGCAACTGTATTGACTTAGAACCAAAAGAAGTAAGCCTGTATGGGCAAGGGATCAGCTGGTATCCGGACCAGGAGTCGGCATACCAAAAAGAAATATTTAGAAGGCATTATAGCAATCAAAATACCATTATTTCCTTTGAAGAGCCTACCAAAACTATAATACAGTACAAGAAAGACTTTGCTAGGTGATGTAATAAAGCTGTGAGAAATCAAAGGAGGGCAAGACAGGTGCCAATGATGGAACACATTGGTGGATATCAGGAAAGGCTTGATCTAGGTGATATATTTGAGGTACCCCTTGAAGCATGAGTGGGATTCTCAACATACCAGGATAAGAATAAGGGTATGGGGAGAAGACTGTCAGGAAGACACCATTTTAAGTGGCAGGAACAGTGGTGAAGATGTGCAACAAGAGGGGACCTATTTCAAGAATTATAAGGGATTTATATGCTATTGATGATATCACACTTCTTCTCCCCGATGTCTCTGTTTAGAAGTTACTTACCTCTCTCTTGCCCACTTTCAGGTAGAATATTGTATTTTGTTTTTCATTTGTAGTTCTGGTGGGGTCCCACCAGGTGTTGACTTGTCTGTTTTTCTTGAGAGTGCTATTGCACTTGAAAATGGGTTATGCCTTTTTAATCTGAAACATAAAGAAAAATAGAGGCAGGCAGGAACCCATACATCATTTCACTGCCAAAACAACCTATCTGTATGTATCTGTACCCCGTCTGTTTTCGTTCACTCCTGTTTCTATGGAGATGGTGTCTCTGCACCTATTAGAGACCAGTCCTAAGGCTTTTGGTCTGGATCCCAGGTTCTTTCACCTTCTCAAGGTCTTTACTCCTGCAATTTTATCTTCCTTTATTCCTGAATCATCACAGTATTCCCCTCTACTAGTTCATTTCTATCATCATACAAATATGCTCTATAAAAGAAATTGATCTCCTGTTTCCCTCCAGCTACCACTCTCCTCACTCCCTTCACATAAACTCTTGAGCTTGCTGTCTGCAGTCACTATTCTCAGTTCCTTGCTGGCATTCTCTTCTCAACCCATCTGATGAGGCTTTCTTGCACACCACTCCACTGCTGTAACTATAACCAAGGTCACCAGTGGTCTATTGCCAAATTTCGTGGGTGTTTCCCTGTTCTTATCTGCCACAACCTTACAGAAGCATCAGGTATAGCCACCACCTTCTAGAGCTCACAAGACTCCAAGTCTTTATTCTTCCTCTTTCTTAACTGGCCCCTTCTCCCATTCCTTAGGTGGCCTTTCCTCCACTGATCGATCTGTACATATGGCTATGGATATGGCTTAGGAACCATTGGCTGAATATGCCAGGTCTTCTGCTCTAGCCCCGACAGCTTGTGGATTCTCTGGGACTCTTATTTCCAATAGCAACTTGGCATCAATGCATGGAAATCTGTCTAGCAGCCATCTCAGACTTGCCATGGTCAAATGGAACTCTTGGGTTTTCCCCTCAGACATCACCCACACTACAACTTTCCCCAACCAAGTAAACAGCCCCAACAGCCAACTAATTGCTAAAGCCAGAAACAAACAAACAAAAATTAGATACCCAGTAATTCTACCTGAAGCCTTATGGACTCTACCTCTGAGACGAATCCAAAAACCTGTATAATCTCTACAGCTGCACATCACATTTAGAATGAAATCTAAACTCCTGACCCTGACTAATGCAGGTCGACAGGATCTAACCCCTTCCCACCTTTCCAATGTCAACGTATTCTACCCCAACACCTACTAATGATGCTCCAGGCAGCTTACTAGCTTTCTTGTCTGTGAATACATTAAGCTCTTTCCTGCTTCAAATTCTAGTACCATCTATTTTCCTATACATGGTTCTTCTATACATCTATACATGGTTTCTTCCTGTTAGTCATTCATATCTCAGCCTAAATGATGTCATCTCAGAGAGGCCCTTCCTGACCACTCAATCCATCGGAAGTACCCTGCCACTCTCACTTCTTGCTACTATGCTCAGCATAAGACTTAACACCATATGAAATTCTTATTTATTTATTCATATCTTTTTGTAGCATATCTGACCCAGTAGCGTGTAAATTCCATGAGAAAAGGCACTTTGTCTTAGTACCTTAAACAATGACCTCCAGGGATGAGTGCTCAAACACTACTTACTGAGGGACTGAATGAAATATTGCAAAGAACGTGTCTCAGAGCCTTAGCTCACTGGGAGATTGCTTTAATTTAGCAATGGACCTTTAGACAGGCTGACAGAAGGGCAGGTGCATCGTCAGATGTGTATGAGGTATACCTTCTCTGTGAACTGACCTGGTTGAGTAAGAGTCAGGTTTTGTAGCCACATCCCAACATCACTAGCCTCCAAAGTAGTGTGGCTGCAAATATATGTTTGTACAAAGACATATTTTCACAAAGGAAATATGAAGATGTGTTGAATTTAACCTTAGCCCTACCTATAAAGTTTTAGAGGACTTAGATCAGTATGTACCCATAGTGTGACACTGTTGTCAAAGAACCGATGTGACATCGGGCTGGGTTAGCAGTGTTCGGTTGGAATTAGGAGGGTGTTAGTCCAACTATATTCAGAGTTGATGAGGCCCTCGCTACTCAAAATATGGTCCTCAGACCAGCAGCATCTACAGGCAAGTTGTCAGAAACACAGGATCTCAGGCCCCAGCCCAGACCTTCTGAATCATAATTTGCAATTTAACAAGATCTTTAGATCACGAACACATTAAAGTTTGATAAACACTGTGCTTAGACTGTTTCCTCATAGACCTAAGCATTGTTTTTGAGCACTATACTTTATGAGGGATAAAGACAGACCTGAAAGAGAAGAACTGGGATGGTGAGAACACCTGAGACCAGGTCTCACGTGAAGGCAGCCCCTCCCGAAGGAGACAGTCAAAATACGTAACAGCAGTTCTGGGCACCCGCCAATCTGAACAGGGGTCAGATGCAGCATAGGCGCGGGGTCCTGGGGCACCCCCCACACTGTGCCACCCCTTTAATTAATGTAGATATATTGGGGGGCTCTCCCTACAAGAGTGTCCAGTAATACGGGGAAGATATACAAGAGGTTCGTGACAATGGCTACTCATCACAGATAAATTTTATAGAATCGTCTCACCATTTTAATGGTGTGGCAAAATGGTAAATATCTCTTAAAATCATCCTCATTCTGTGCTACCTTTTTTTCTCATGCGTATCATCATCATGGGGCTTACCATGTTGTTTGTTGATTCAATGTCTCTCTCCCCCACTAAATTGTATCTCATCAATAACTTGACCCGTGTCTTATCCCTGACTTTAGTGAGTACTTAATTATTTACTGAAATGAATAAATGAGTGAATGGATAAATGAATGAATGAATAAATGGAGGTGTAAGGCAGTCATATGAAAGAATGTTCAGACTTACTCTGTCATTCCAGAATGTAAAACCAGTGTACTAGATGGAAATACCAACAATACAAATTTGGGTTCAATCTTAAGAAACTTCTGAAAATTAGAGGTGTGAAGAAATAGATAAGAGATTTGCTAGGAGGAGTAAAATTTCCTGGAACCAGAATTAGTCAAACAATCTAATAAACCATTTGATGTACAAACCATATAAACAAGACTGTTTATAGATGAAGAAATTCCAACAGCCATAAATACATGAAAAATTTGCTCAGCCTCACTTGGATGCAGGGGAAATTAAAATTGCAGTAGCATACCATTCCAAACTCATCATATCAACACATATTTAAAAATCTGATTATACCAACTGTGGGCAAAGGATATGGTGATTTAAATTGTTATGACCACTTTAGAAAGAACTAATTTATTTCAAGATAGGCATAATCTACAATTGAGCAATTCTACTTCTCAGCATCCATTCTAATTTTTCTTTAAATGGGATATCCTAGTGCATAAACAATGAGATCTACACAAGGATATTCATTGCAATCCAACTTCAAATGGCTAAAAACAGAGGAGGGGAAATCCAACTATTTATTAGTAGAATGGACAAATCGGTGGTCGTTTACACAATGGTTTACTTCACAGCAGTTAAAATGAATAAATTGAATCTGTATTATGATAAACGAGAAAGGCAAGTTACAAAGCATAAACAGGGCTAGATACATGTTATATAACTTTAATGAGGATTGCGGATAGAAAACCTAGAGCACGTAAGCAGATTATTTACACCAACTTCACAAGTACATTACCTCCAGGGAGAGGAAAGATAAGGAAAAAGGATGGGGAGTGGAACGTCAGCCCTACCCATCATATTATTTTTTCCAAGAAAGAGATCTTAGTATTTAGCAAAATGTCAACATCTCTTCCAGAAGGGTGTTGAAGACATTGGTGTCTGTCATATTATTGCCTGAACTCTTTGGTATCCGACAATATGTAATAATTCTTAAAAATTAAGGGTAACCAGTTGTCATGGAAGTTGATGGGATTGGAGACACAAGATTGCTCACTCTGTCCTTGGAGCCAGTTGCTGTCTCTTTCTTCTACAATCAGCTGTTCCAGGGTGGCCAGAAACTTTTTCTCTAAGGATGGAGAGGGGCAGGCAGACCAGAGGTTCTGAGTTTCCTGGTCATTATCCAGGCAAGCCTTTTGAGACACTCTCACAGGCTTCTCGTTGTGTCCCCCTTCATGACAGCAGAAGGTCTGTGTTCATTAGTGGAAACACCCATCAAGTTCCAGAAAGAAAATGTAGGTCAGAGAAAATGTGACAGATGGAGAGTAATGAGATCCTCAAACTGTGGTGGGGACACTCAACCTGCTTCCTCACTGACGTCAGCCCATGCACCCCTATGCGGCCAGCCAGGTGAACCCTACTACCTTGATTTCTAGTTCACACTGTGCTTTTCACCTGCATTGTTATCTCCTGGGATATTTACAACACCTGTGAGGTAAATGGGGCCTCCTGGTTTTTAGAAGTGAGCGGGAAAAGGTTCAATAAATTGAGTGGTTTACCCAGGATCATGCAGATAATAAAAGGATGTCTAGACTTGAACTGAAGTTTTCTGTTGCTGAATATTATGTTCATAGACTATAGACAATATTATATTACCTTTCAAATTCTGTCCTTAGAACCCTGTTCATTTAGTACCTTGTGTTGTGCCCTTCCCTGCATCCAACATGGTTTTAAGATACTGAAAGGCATACGTAAAAGATTTTCATCAGGATGGCAATGGGGCTGGAGTTTGGGGAGTCGGCAGCAAAAAGAAGGAATGGAAGTAAATATAGCAAAGCCCAGGCTGAAGTGATTAATTTAATATTGAATTGGTATGCGCTTCCTGGCCCAGAAAGACATGGCGGGATATATGGTTTAATTGTCTGATAAAGGGAAGCTTGTCAGGGTGTCAGGAGAGACAAATGTTTTCCTTGGACCTTAATTTAAAAAGGAGAGGTCACATAAATTCTTATACAGAAAGCTGGTATAGTTAATTATATTTCCATTCACCATGATCTCCTCATTGGGAGACAAAGTGCTATGTGATTGATTGCATTTTATTGATATTAACATATAAAATGCACAAATAATAATTGTACACATTGATTAATTTTATGTATATGTATACCCATGTAACCATCAGCCAGGTCAAAATATGGAACACTTTCAGCACTAAAGTAGGTTTTCCCTAGTCAATTCCCTGGTCAATTATCAACCTACAACCCTCACCCAACAGAAGTAAAACCTATTCTGACTTTTATAATCAATTTGTTTTGCCTGTTCCTAAACTAAATATAAATATCATCACACAGGACGTGCTCTTTGTGTCTGGCTTTTTTTACTCAACTTACCTGTGAGATTCACCTGCATTGTTGCAGGTAGCAAATGTTTATTCTTTTTCATTGATTTGCGGTATGCCATTATATGAATATACAAACATGTATTGATTCTACTGTCAATAGGTGTGTGGCTTGTGTACAGTTTTTGGCTATAATGAATAAAGCTGATGAAAACATTCTTATACATGTCTTTTAGTAAACATGTGCACTGATTTCTTTTGCACATATACCCAGGAGTGAAATTACTATCATAGGGTAGGTGGAATTTGTAGTTTTTATTAACTTTAGAAGATAATGTCAAACAGGTTTCCAAAGTGCCTGTACCAATTCGTATGAGAATTCCAGTTGCACCACATTCTTGCCAATATTTGGTATTGTCAGCTGTGTTAATTTTAGCCATTCTGGTGGTGGTAGTGGTATTTCGTTGTGGTTTTAATTTGTTTGATGAGTAATGATGTTGAGCAAGTTTTCATATGCTCGATGGCCATTTGGATATCCTCTTTTGTGCAGGATCTATTCAAGTCTCTTGCCAATTTAGAAAATTGGGTTATTTGTCCTTTCCCTATTAATTTGTAGGAGTATTTCTGGATACTGTAAGAGTATATTGGATACAACATATTCTAAATTCAAGCCTTTTGCCTGGATGTATCTTCTCTCAAGTCATGAGTTGCCTTTTCACTCTTTTAATGATATCTTGGTAAACAGAAGTTCTTAATTGTAATGAAGTTGAATTTATCAATCTTTTCCCTTAGTGGTTAGTGCCATTTGCTCACACAGTAGTAATATGCTTTGGGGGTGGGGGGTTGGGGGTGGGGAAACTCATAACTAATGCACGTGGTGAGCGTTGTAGCGGAGGGGAAAGGGCCCTTCTCAAATCATGGCTGGGATGTGGCAAAATCATAACATGTAACCAAAATGTTTGTACCCCTGAAATAAAAAAAAATAAGCTTTTGCCTACCCAAGGTTTCTGAAGATATCTTCCTATGTATTCTTCTAGAAGCTTTATTGTTTAGTATGACAATTTTAAAGACATAAACGTAAGAGTTGCATCTTGGTTTCAGGTTCCAACTTTCCTACTTACCAGATGAATGACTCTGATGAAGTAATTTTGAGCTTCAGTTTCCTCCCGTGGAAATAAGATAAAATCTACCTAGTAAATTTGTTGTGAGAATTAAACCATATATGCCTGTAAAGTATCCAGTGCAGAGTAGACTCTCAGAAAATTTAATTATCCTTTTCTCCATTCTTTGACATAAAAGTTCACAACACTTATGAGTATTTGTCTCTTACGCTCAAAATATTAATAAATTAAACATTTATTTAGCATCCACTCTTAGAGGGTCACAGTGAAGAAACAAAACTAAGGTCCTCTCTGATGAAGAGACAGTGACAACAAGGGAAAAGTGAAATGATGATAACAAAAGTTAACAACGATTAAAAACACCACTTAAAGAGTATTCACAGAAAAGTATAGAATAAATTGCCAAATAGATGGAAACTGCCATAAACATTTAGAGAGGAGCCTCTGTTCCAATCTGCAGTAGCAAGGAGACTTTCCATGGGTTGGCGATGGTTTCAGCCAGGGTGCAAATAGCATTTGTAAAGGATGGGGAGATATCTCAGATGGAATCTACTGATGGAGCAAGAAAACAAGTTGCATTTATAAGGGGCACTTTTCTAGTTGTCTGGAATGAAAGACTTGTTTGTATGAGGATTGGGAGATACTACTGGTTGGTTAATTCATTAATAAGCAGCTACTGTGTGCCTGTTTATGGGATGCTTAGTTTTCTAACTTAATTCCCTGATATATGTATGTATGTATGTATATATATATATATATATACACATACATATACCCATGAACAGTATGTCCTCACTTAATCTTATCCAGAGGTTCTTAGAAACTGACTTTAAGTGAAACAATGTGTAACATAACCATTTTTTCTCAACATTATAAAAAAATTGAAGGAGGTGACATTATTCTTCTGTATTGTACATTGCAGTTTCCAAGAACCTATCGACAACATTAAGTGAGGACTTACTCTGTGTATATATACACATTATTTTACCTATTATTATTATTTTTATTTCAGCATATTATGGGGGTACAGATGTTTAGGTTACGTATGTTGCCCTTGCCCCCCGCCAAATCCGAGTTTCAAATATGTCCATTCTTCGGGTGGTGCTCATTTATCTATTATTTTTTAATGAAAATAAATAGAAGTTGAATGCAGTATGTTACAGAAACTAAGGAAAGAGTAAGTTAAGATGAGTGCCATGGTGCTCAATCCTCAGAACAAGTACTGTAAGGACTGAGTAATGGGCATTGGGTCTAGGACATTAGAAGCCTCTTGGAAGGATAAGTTTACATTGTCTAGGGAATGAAAATCAGGGTGGAGGAAGTTAAAAAGCAAGCTAGGAGAAGGAGTGGAAGTGGGAAGGATGAAGGGCTTGTTGCTCTGTGCTCTGCTGTCTTTATACCTGTGGATTAGGTCAGCTCACATCTTAGGCCATGGAATTCCCAGCCTGTAAATTGGGAAAAATAGCCCTTGTACTACAGACAGAGTGCTTTCTGCAAGCGTGTCCACATACTAAGAAAGGTGTTAGTCCAGAAGGTGACCACAGAAATTCACTACCAATCAGCCATCTTTTGTGAGTAGACAGCCTTTGGACAAAATCCTTCTGTGAGCATCAGTTTCCTGAATTAATAAAGGTTTTTTTTTTTCCTCCTCTTAGGGTTGGTAAATGGCTTGAATTAAATAATGTATATAAAGTAACAAACATAGTGCCAGGAATAGTAAATGCTATCTAAGTCCCTTTCCCTTTATTTAAAAAAAATTCCATGGACAAGAAAGAAGGGATGTTGTACAGAGAATTAGAGACAGACACCAAGAAAAAGACTAAAAGAAACAAACACACAGAGACAGAGATACAGAAAGACAGAGAAGTCAGAAGCAGAGAGGGAAACAGACAGGCAGAGAGGGGCAAAAAGAGGAAAGACAGAGAGGGACAGAGATGTCAGCATACAGAATTTTGTGCATGATTTAGAAGCACAGGTGTGGAAACAGTATAGGCAGCGCTCACCTTTCACAGGGGCCATTTATACCATTCCACACCTGACTCATGAAACACCATTAGCTGTGCAGAGAGCAGGTCTTTCCAGGGCCCGCTTCATTGTGCAGCTGATGTCCTATTAGGAAGACGCCGTGTCATGGAATTGGTCTTCGGGTTCCCTAACAGTATCTGAGATTTCCTGGTAAATTGGAAGTTGGCATATACAATGAGGCCTCCCACGGTGATGTCCATTGTCATTTTCTGCAGCAAATCAAAATTGAATCTAAAGGATTATCAAGTTTCCTGAGCTTAGAGTAACGCTCCAGGGTCCCTTCGTTAATAATCACCCTTAAGGAGATTTCTCTGATTTGACATGTATCCTTTATGCATGAGTCAAAATGAGTAACTAAGAATGAGGGGAAATTGTTTCGCCAGCAGCATAGTGTCCAGTGTGTGAGTGAGAAATTATGCCAATGTCCTTTGGATTTTCTGAATCCCATCTATAGGACTGAAAATTAAATATTCATGTTGGGGAAACTCATTATTTTTACACTAAGAAGAGAAGTTGTTAGGGTCTTCACTGAAATCCAGGTCACTGGTTCTGGGGAGCTCAAACACAGTGGGAGATTTTTCCTCTTTAAAATTTTTATAACATTTTTATCCTAATCATAAAAAATAAATACACATTTCAAAAAAAAGTTGGAAAATACAGAAAAATAAAGGTTAGAAAATTGGCTTCACAATCTAACCACCTGAAAATAACCTTGCTTAACATTTGGTTGCATTTCTTTTCATAATATTTTTCCTTCTCAAAATTAGGATCATATTTTATGTACATTTTTTATCCTAATTTTTTTCATGTATTTTTTTGGTGAGGATTTTTCTGTGACTTTAAATCTTTAAAAAAACATTTAACATTTCTTTGTATGGATGTTCCATGATATATTTAGCTAATGCTCTATTGCTCAATGTTCTGTTACCCATAAATTTATCAATAAGAGTATAGTCAGCAACCATTTACGTAAGTCTGTCTTCCTAGGCTCATGGTAATTTCTCCTAAGGGGTCCTGTAGGGTATCCAAGATCATGAGACAATCTACACAAACCTGTAACCTAGTTTTACATCAGGTTCCAGCTCATCTCCCATAGAGGTGTGGCCAGGATTTGCTTCAATTTCTCTGAACACTCTGTGAAAGGTAGGCTGCTGGTCTACCTAGAAAACACAAACAGCCCCTAGGTTTTGGAGAAGAGGGAGACCTACATTAACTTAAAATTGCTTTATTTCTGACCCAGAACAAATAGTATTATATATTATTTATTTTTAAATTTACATTTATCTTAATCCATCTAGAATTTATATTGTGACAAATATATTTAATAATTTTTGTTACATTTAGTCAATTTTCTTAGGAATTGTGAAAGAACCCACTTCTTTGCCATAGATTTTGATATTTTCATTATTATCTTATTTTAAAAATGCTAGGAAATATTTCAGCATCATCAATGCTATATCATTGATCTGTTTGCCGATCACTTGTGAATAACTCATCATACTAGCTATTGTAACTTTATGAAGTTTTGATATTTGTACATGTAAGTCTCTAGTAATATTCTTTTTTAAAGGTCTGATTAGTTTATTCTTCCATATAAACTTTGGAAACAGTTTAAGTTACTGAAGATTGTCCTGATATTGAAATAGAATTTCATTAAAACTATATCTGTTTAAGAATTGACATCTATTCAGTCTATCAATTCTGAAACAGGAATGATCTTACCAATCTCTGTTACTGACTTGTCTATCTTACTCATCTCTTCTAAGGCTATTTTTTTTCCCAGTTTATTTTTAAAAACACATGTTTATCTGATAACATGTTTATTTACAATCATATCTCTGTCTCTTGGCCTATTTCAAAATCCTGGATTTGTTTAAGCATACTGGAAAAACTACTGAAGACATCTCGACGTACCCATCATCCTGAAATAGCAAATAATGTTTTGCCATATTTGCTTCAGATATTTTTAAACAAATAAGAATTGTAGTAATCAGCGTACCCCTCTCCAGTCCCATTCCTCACTCTCTGCACTCCTCTCAAGATAGAGAACCAATTTCTTGAAGTTAATATGTATCCACATTTTTATACGTTTACTGCATATGCATGCATGCACAAAATTTATAGTTTTGTGAGTTTTAAAATAGGCATATTACAAATATATATAATTATATACTATATATGCATTTCATATTAGTGTTCAAATAATCTGTATTTTACATAATTGTTTTATCATTAGTTATTACTGTTAATCTCTTACTGTGCCTAATTTGTAATTACATTTTGTCATAGGTATGTATGTATAGGAAAAAAACATAGTATATATAGGGTTTTGTACTATCCACAGTTTCAGGCATCCACTGGGGGTCTTAGAATGTAACCCCTGCAGATAAGGTGGGGGTACTATAACACTGAAGAGGGTGGATGTGAGTTTAATGAGTCAATGTATGTAAAGTGCTTCGAACAATCCCTACCTATCAGAGCTATTTAAATGTTAGCTATGATTATTTCTTCTCTTGGCTGACTGTTGGCTGCTAAGAACATCTTTGAACCCAGCTCAAATCCAAAACCTAATGCCAGCTCACCCCAGGCCCCTGTGGTGGCACCTTCACACACCGCATACTCACCAAGACTAACATCTTTTCATTTAACACCATAGTACGCTGGTGACACAAAAACTCAGTTAAGGTCAATGTTGGTATATTTCATGCAAACTTCTTCGATCTTCCTATTCTATCTTTTTGACCTTGAAAATTAGAGCACATTTGCATCAGCAGCACACAACATTTTCTGTGCCTGGTTTTGCCTACCTTTTGAAATTTATAATCGCATGATCCTGGATGTTCCAAATAAAGTGGACTTGTAGAATTGTAGAGCATTAATCTAATGATGAAAGAGCATTTACTTACTTTCTAACCAGAATATGGTCCAAGAAACCTGGCCAGGACAATGAAAGCATTTTATTTACTGAGCTCTATATATATGATCAATGGTGTATTTTTCCACGTTTGCGCTTAGTGACCTTTTCTGAAAGTTGAGGGTGCTGTGGCTCTCAGGAATGGCATCTGCCTGGCCTCTGTGATTAGATAGTATTTGTTTGTAACAGTTTTTTTCCTTTCTGTTTCTCGGTTTTGTAATCATATGCTTGTGTGCAATATTTATAACAGAAATAGAATGCTCTTGGCATTCCCAGAAATTTGAGAAAACCTATTGTTTGAAGGAAAAAATGGTAATTTTAAAGTGCATTTACCTTTGTTCCTTTAGAAATTAACTTTTGGATGGGGTCTCAGAGGAAGCAGGCTCCTATAGATTCTCTCTTTTCATTTGCAATGATATTTGATTTATAAGTGGATAGACCTTGAGGGTACATGGCAGAGTTCTGTCGGTGGATGATGGAAGAACAAAAGGCACTTACTATAACTTATAGCTCTGGAACTTGTCAAACTGTTCTTCCACTCCATCTTCCCAGACAGAGAGGCACCTCCTGTTCCCTCTGTATGGTCCTTTCCCAGGATCCTTTTCCCACATGCCTATGAGACAGAATCTAATCACTACAATAGTTTGCTCTGGTGGAATTAGTGCACGTGCTGTTAGAAAAGTTTAGACTTTGCTGTCTCCTGAACTGATTTTCCGAAATAACTGAATTCAGATGTTCTGTTTAACCTGACAACTAATCTTTCCTTTTACAATTCTTATTTAAAATCCTCTTACATGTAGTCAGAAGAGCAGCCGTTTGATCCCCAGAAGCCCTGAGTCACAGTATTGCCTCCTGCTGTTAACACCTCTGAAGATTTTCTCTTTTCCAGGTCTCAGTTTCCCCTTAGTAAACAAAGGGCCAGAAAACAGTATTTCGAAGCTCCCTTCCACATCTATAATTTTATGTCATATTTTCATTTTTCTGAGCATGCTGGTCCATATTTAGAAAAAATTTAAATACAATTAAATTTCTTTAGAAGATAATTATAACTCATTATATTCAATATCTTGTAGTTCAACTCGTTCCAGCAGCCATCCTTACTGTCCAGAACAGGAGCTGAAGAAAGCATAGGGGCCATGTTGAATATTTGCTAAAGTTACTCAGAGAAAGGGGAGCTCCCCCATCCCACCTCCTACCACCCAGTCTTTATACCTTCAATAAGCTTACTCCCTTGACACGTGTCTCTTCTCTTCTAACTTTAATATGCAAGGAAAAGTATCTGGGGCATCACGTTTCTAATTGTGATTGTGTTTTCTGTAGTCAATTGAATTGGTTTTATTGATTTATTGGCTGCAGGTGGTGATGAGGAAAGGTTCTAAAGGGTACACAGAGGAAAGAGGAGCACATTCTTTTTTAAAAAAAATTATACAAATATTTGTACATATTCATGGGGTACATGTGATACTTTGTTACATGCATAGACTGTGTAATGATCCAGTCAGGGTATTTGGAGTGTCCATCACCTCGAGTATTTTTCATTTCTATATGTTGAGGACTTTTCAAGTCCTCTCTTCTAGATATTTTGAAATATACAACACATTGTTATTAACTATAGTCATCCTATTGTGCTATCAAATGTTATAATGTATTCCTTCTATTTAACTTTATATTTATATCCATTAACCAACTCTCTTCATCTCTCCCCCCACCCTCCGACCCCCTCACACACCCTTCCCTGCCTTTGGTATCTGTCATTCTTCTCTTTACCTCGATGATCTCAACTTTTTTTAGCTCCTACATGTGAGTGATTTCATATGATATTTGTCTTTCTATGCTTGTCTTATTTCACTTAATGTAATAATCTCTGGTTCCATCCATGTTGCTGCAAATGATGTGATTTTATTCCTTTTTTATGGTCGAATAGTATTCCTTTGTGTATATATACACCACATTCTCTTTACACGTTCTTGATGTAGATTAAACAACACATATACAAAACAAAGTATGGGTTAATATGTGGAGGATCTGATACAAATTTAAATGACCTACAGACAGAATCTTCAAAATGGCTGAAGCAGCCGGGCGTGGTGGCTCACGCCTGTAATCCTAGCACTCTGGGAGGCCGAGGCAGGAGGATCGCTTGAGGTCAGGAGTTCGAGACCAGCCTGAGCAAGAGTGACACCCTGTCTCTACTAAAAATAGAAAGAAATTAGCCGGCCAACTAAAAATATATAGAAAAAATTAGCCGGGTGTGGTGGCACATGCCTGTAGTCCCAGCTACTCGGGAGGCTGAGGTGGGAGGATTGCTTGAGCCCAGAAGTTTGAGGTTGCTGTGAGCCAGGCTGATGCCACGGCACTCTAGCCGGGCAACACAGTGAGACTCTGTCTCAAAAAAATGGCTAAAGCTACATGTGGCAAAGACTGCTGTGTGTGGAGATGATCACATAACTTATCTAAACTGGGACATCTCTGAGAGCAAAAGAGGACCCTATTCATAATTATATCAGAACAACAAGTATAAACTTGGAATCTCCTAAGCAAATTAGAAGTTATATTTACTCTGGCTATGTGTTCTCCAAAACATATTGCCTCCTATTCTATGTTCATCTCAAGGGAATGGAAAGTTTTCAACTTCTCTTTAGTATCATTGTGAGGTGTGAGGGATTCTACAAGGCTTACTTCAGTTCTATCCAGTCAAACACTACTGTGTAGTTCATGGTTATAGTATATTTCCCTAGCCTCCTTTACTTTAACGTGTATTCATGAGACTAAATTTTAGTCAATGAGAGGTGGGAAGAAGTAGTATCATCTGTAGGTTTATGCCAGTAAATCAACTTACGAGAGACTTTCCATGCTCTTTTTCCTTCTGGCTAAATGTACACAGCATGGTGGCCTTTGAAGACAAATGTTGCAGGTAGTAGAGCCACAAGATGGAAGGAGCCTGGCCCCTCACTTGGAGAGTTGTACACCAATCAGGAAAACCACTTTGGGATTTTACCTGTGTGAGAAACAAAACTTGTACTACGCCATCGAGATTTTAGAGTTTATTTGTTTCAGCAGGTAAACTAGCATTATCAGCACTAGCATTATCTTAATTTATATATTACACAAATATTAGCCTGGACTATATTAAACACATCCATTTCTTTCTCATTGAACCGTAAACCTCTCCAAAATAGAGACCCAGAATAGGTATTCAAATACAGTGTGTATATTCTAAATATTTTCTGGATTGGATTGAATTGAATCATACTCAATTAGATGAAAATGAAATAAATTTTATATAAAATGGTGAGAAACTTCAGAGATAAAAAGCTTTCTTCCCACTGGAGAGATCATGGGAGGTTTCGAGGAGGTGGTCTTTGAGCTAATACTTGAAGAATTGGTTACCTTTGGACGTGCAGTGAAGAAAATGATATTCCAGGAAAAACCAATAACATAAGCATATGACAAACATAAACAGGAGCAGATAGTTCAGTCTGAGTAGGTTACAGGGTCAATGAGAAACAAATGTCGAAATTTACTTCAGTTTAAACATATTTATTGGGCACCTATTCTAATAGGATAAACCCATGAGTAGGTAATTTAAGAAAATAGTGTGTGTGATCATGTAAAAGTATATAATAAATGCTATGAGAACATAAAGAAAAGATACCCAAAGGAGACTAGAGTGAGTTTTGAAAAACAGGTAAATTAACCACACCATACAGATCATTAAAAGCCTCATTGGAGCACTTACATATTATTGCATAACCAATGGGAAGCCACTGGAGGGTTATTGTGGAGAGCCTTGAAAAATGACCAATGAGTTTGGATATTGCTTTGTAAATAGTTGGTAAATGAGCTTTGTAAAAAGACTCTGCTCATGTCATTCACTGTTCCTTTGAAAGTGAATGACATAAGCAGAGAGACGCTTTAGGCAGAGGAATATTATTAGTAGGGTAGGTGTGGAGACAGCAACAGGGCACATGGAGACAAGAAATCCAGTTATTAGTCGGTTGTAATTGCCCGTTTTAGTGATTACTGAGGACCTGTGTCTAAGATCTGTGTCTAGGCAGTGTAAATATATTGGAAGGAATGAGTTAGAGCTGTAACAGAAGTAGAATCAATGTCTTAGCTCTGTGGATGTCGGAGGTGAGTATATTATCAGTTAGGATTAGTTTTAGCTTTGAGTGACAGGCAATTCTAAATAAGATGGAGGTTTATTTCTTGCTTGTAAATGTAAGGACTATAGGGATCATAGATCCTTCTATTTTGTTGCTGGAAATAAGGCTTTTGCTTCCTGGTTCAAGAGGGCAACTTGAGGTCTAGCCATCATGTCCACATCCCAGCTTGCTGGAAGGGATGAAGAGAGGCATAGCATCTCCCTTTAACACTTCCTGGAAGTCTTACACACTTCCTGGCATCTCATTCACTAGAACTTAGTCACATGTCCACGCTTAGCTACAAGGGAGGTAGGGAAATGTAGTCTTTGTTCTGAGAAGTCATGTCCCCACCTAAAAAACCAGGGCTTCTCTTGTTAAGGAAGAAGGGGGGAAATAGATACTGGTGGATTAGTGGCACTGTTTTTGCCACAGGCACAGAAGACGACTGTGACCACGAGGTCCTGGAAAGTGGTGATGCTCTATCTAGAGGGCTGCTGAAAATGTTGGAAGGAACTAGAATCTAAAAAAAACCCAGTGAGGAATATGAGTTTGTGTTATCCTCATTGAAATGGTAGCTGAGATAGATAGATTGAGCACATCTTCCCAGTTACAACTCTCTAGATAATTCAAGTTCCAAGTTTTACTTTGGTCTTGATTATTTATATAATGGAACACTTGTCTGGCCCGTCTGGACAGCCCAGATATGCTCATAATTCACAGGCTCTACTTACAAGTATATGAAAGCACCTGTCATGTAGAGCACGCTCAGCAAGTACTGAGTAAATCAGAACCTGAATGAAGGACAGAAAGATGTTAAGCTGTGGTATATGAAAAAATAAACGAATAAAACTTCCCTGGCCTTTTCCTAAGGTTTGCGCGGGGCCTCATGTCCCACCATTGCTAATTGATTCCAATTGGTTATTTTGTCCACTTTCCTACTGGGCATTGGAGTCTTCTTGGGCTTTGTCCCAGCAAAGAGTACAAGATTCCTGCATGCGTTCCCTGAATCAGTTTTGCATCCTGCTTCCAGTCTCACATTCTGGTCCCACAGTTTCCTCAGTGACTATATTTTGACTCACAAATGTCATGAGTGTCCTCAGAGATTCCTGAGCTCTCCCTCAGTCCAGCAGAGCTATCTTTTTCCTTCCACCAGTTGGCTCAGAATTTAGAGGATGGAGTGTGCATATTGGTGTTTCTTCAGGCCACGGTATATGTGGTATATGTATGTGTATATATTAAATTTTAACCAGATTCAAGTAAAATTATGCCATAGCTTCCAGTTTCTTTTTCTGAGCAATTGTTTACTTACTCTACCCCCAGCCCCAAATACCACCACTACCACTAACATCAAATAATGAAGGTAGTGAATGCCATTTATTGAGCCCAAACTATTGTCTTAGGTACATTAACATATTTAGTCCTTTTGACAGTCCTTCAGGTATCTTTGCTCCCAATTTTCAGATAAGGACACTGAAGTGTTTTGGTTTTTTTGTTGTTGTCGTTTTGCTTGTTTTAACTGAGCATTTAAAGATGGAATAATTTGTTCAAAGTGACACAATTGGGATTCAACTCCAGACTGCTGTATGGTTTCCATTATTTCACACTGCCTCTCAAAACAGACCAACAAGCTTAAAGATATATAAGGAGAATTTCATCTCATTCAGAGATACTAATTGCGATGGAAAGTTTTGTATGACATGAGATTAATCCCACAATTGACTAACCCATGGATTTTAGGAATTATCAATAATTCTTCGCAATTGTAGTTTGAAAATTGATTCACTATATCAGTTCCCTTTGGTATTCTGAACACGGCACACACATATTCTCCTTATTGCTGTGATTTATAGGAGGGTGGGTGAACCTGAGCATGGTTTGAACTCTTGAGGTCCCTACTTGCATCCATCCACTTAAAACCATGAATAGACCCTACTTCCAAATTGAGCTACAATATTTATGGATAATACACGAATACCTCATTCTAAGATGATAAATAATAGTTAAAAGATAAAATATGAAATGTGTCCAGACTCTGAAATGTTTATCTCATGAATTTGTGACAAAAGAGAATCATTCATTAGACAGAATGGTAACATTGCTTGATTAGTTCTCAGAAATCAAAAAAAAATTTTTCTTTAAATGGATAGCATTATTCTATTTGTCTTGAGGATACCCTGATATTTTTCTTTTACAAAAATAATCACTTAAATCACTGTGGCAATGCAGACTATTATAGCAATTTTTACAAAGTAAGCTAACATACACATTTGGTCCCTCGATCCTGATTTTGGCATGCTATGCTGAAGAGAAGTTCTAAAAGAGAAGGAACAAGGGAAGCTCCATCCTTGAAAAGGTTAAACTGCAGCATTGAAACAACCGAAGGGTGAATAGAAAAGGAATCATTGTTAAATTATGGCATGGCATATCTATGAAAAGGACTATTATCTGCACATTAACATAATGGGAAAACAACTCAAGTAATATTTGGTAAAAGATGCAGAAAACAAAATTAGAGCTGTACTTTTATAATTAGGGTTAGAGATAATCTCTGTCCCTTTTATTTTGCATTCCACTATTATTTGAATTACACCATTCTTGAATTCTAAGGACCAGTTATCATTAAATTTATTTCAAGGAAAACGTGGAGAGTAGTCTGAAGGGTGGATGCTCTTACAAAGCTCGTGAATAACATTTGTAAATGGAGCTTTACATGTGTTTCTCCCTTTCCTATATTTATTAAACACATACTTATTAAACGCTAAGACAGTGTACCTGTGATATGTGCTGCATTATGGTAGACAAGGCACAACATTCTTTCCCCTCGAGATAGCTTTAATTTAGTCAGGGAGTCAGGGATAATAGGAAAATATAAATTAAAAGTATATGAAAAATCGATGCATCCATGAGGAAACACTGAAGACATGGCAATTAAATGTAGCGTGGAATCCTGCATGGGATCCTAAAACAGAAAAGACATTATGTTAAAAATGTAAGAAATCTGAGTAAAATGTGGACTTTAGTTAATAATAATGTATCAACATGGGCTCATTAATTGTGACAAATGTATTATGCTAACATAGGATGTTAATAATAGGGAGCCTGAGTGTGGAATATATATGGAGCTGTGCATACTATCATACTTTTTCTATAAATACAAAACTATTCTAAAATAAAAAACTGTGTATATATATACACACACAGAAAGATACAAGAAATGGCACTGGACTGCTATTTTCTCTCTTGTTTCTTTTCTTTTCCCTAAATTAAGGACCTCTCCCTCTAGTCTCATTTTGGATATTCATCCTCTATTTAATCTCTAAATATCGAGCATCCGGGAGCCTCTTCTGTGTCCCTTTTGGTCTCTTTCTATACATATTCTTTTTGGTGACCTCATCTAGACTCATGGCTTTAAATATCATCTAAATGTCAAAGAGCCATAAACATACATCTCCTCTTGACCTCTCCTCACAACGCAACTCATTTTATATTCATGAATATGATGAACGTCTCCCCATAAATGCTCAGCAGCCATCTCCAATGAAACTGACTTCCCTTTACACTCCAGAGCTGCTCCTCCCTCAGCCTCCCTAGTCATCTCAGTAACTGTCAACACCTAGTCACTCAGGCCAAAAAAGGTAAGAGTTACCCCGGACTTATGGTCTTCAACTTCTATCATCCGATTCAGTAGCAAGTCCTATTCACTCTTCCTCTCAAACATACAGTGTTGGATCTTTGCCAACACTACCCTAGTTGAAGCCACCATCATCTTCCTCCTGGACTCCTACCTACACCATCAGGCCTCATCTTGAATCTCTCTCCCCCTGCATCTACTAAGATCATACATAATGGCCACTTTTGTATTTTCTTGAAAAAGCCAGACTCCTTCCTAGCTACTTAGTCTTTGAATCTACCTGAAATACTATCACTGTTGATCTTCACGAGGCCAGATGTTTTTTGTTATTTAAATCTCTGATTATGTGCCACAATCTCAAAGAACGTCCCTGCCACACAATCTAATATTGTCTTCCAGTCACTCTATTACCACACCCTCCTTAATTAGACTACAGAGTACTTTCCTCTATCTAATATTTTTCTTATATTTTAATTCAGTTTCCTTTATTCTGTCTCCCACTGGTAGAATGGAACTTCTTGGAAAAGAGGAACTTTGTTTGAATCCTGAATACTTAGCACACTGCCTGACCATCACAGGTATTCAATAAATGTCTTTTGAGTTAATGAGAGTAGTGACTGAGGAGTAGACACTAATGTTCTGAAATTTGGGGATTACAGTAGAGTTGGAATGATCAGTAGTGGTTTCTTGAAAGGAGTGGTATTTGGAAACACTCTGAGAATTGAGTAAGACAAGTCAAGAAGTAGTAGATAAAGAGGGAATTCTGGGGAATAAAAGGTAGAAGATGTGGAGAAAGTAATGAACATGGTGTACTTGGACGTAGCAGATGGAACAAATTGTGTAAAGATGATGAGAAATGAAATCAGAATGTGTGGTCAATCCAAAGTGCAGAAATTCTAGAATACCAGTCTGAGAATCATCCATGTTGGGGACTTTCCTCTTGTTGATTTTCAGTTGTGGTTACCTCTGAGCTTCTTAACCATGATCTATGCTAGGCTTTTTAGGAGAACGTAATGCAGGCTGCCCCACCTCCATTTTTTTTTCTTATCTCCCAACAGAAATAGAATTTTGATGTCCACTTGCTTAGATCTGGTGCAATGTACAAGGTGATTCTAGGTCATGTCCATCTTCTGTGCTTGGAACAGTCACTGTGTCACCCAGTTATTCAGTGCTATTCTTGATGATCTGAGTGTTCTTTCTAGTTTCTATGGTCAGTGGGAGTGTCACATAGGGTGGACAGATAGAAATGAGTTTCATTCTGTCTCACAAATTCTGGAAAAGTAAAGAATGGCAGAGATGTAAATAGTCTCAGGTGTGGCATTTTCCCCTTTAATTTTAAATGAAACATATTGTACTAAAGAAAAGTGGGTTTGCTATGGCTTTGATTTCTCCAGGCAGGATGTCACCTCCTGGTGTTCTTCCATCTGTCAAGTGAGTATGGAGCTGTCAACCACCGTGAAAACACTTTTGTCCACATTCCCACTGACCACAAACAGGCGTCACACCCACAAGTCTTTGAATATAGACTAAAACCTCCAAAGGAGCAGCATGAGCTGGACTGCAAGTTTGTATGATATACAACTTCACTACAACATTTACCATGCGTTCACCCGATTTTTACTGGGTACCTATTATGTGCTAAGCTTTGCATAAATAATAAAATTTTAAAGGAAGATACATTCTCTGACCTCAGGAAAGTTACAGTTCAGTATGACATGGAAACAGACAGTGTAGAGCACTCCCTAAATGTTAAAATGTGGGATCACACATAATACTGAGAATGCACAGAGAAGGGAAATACCTAACGGGTGGTGTCAAAGTCAAGCACTTGAGGACGGGTACTATCCCTGTCAGTTCAATGGGTGTCATGCAGTGCACTGGGGTGGTCATTCACGTTTCCTCTGGAAATCCATTTTCTTCTCAACATTCCTGCTGCCCACTTAGGAGGCAGAATTGGCCAATAGGAGGAAGACAGTGCTGTCCTGAGGATATGGTACTTCCTTGCTTCATGCATCCAATGTTAGAAGAAATTTTTTTTGCCTTCCAACCTCTGGTGTTCTCCTGGTCAATAGATTCAGTGCCTCCTTCCTTGAGTTACTTCCTGCAGCAAAGCAAAGCAGTTTCTCAGGGAAACAGCTTTTCAGGGTTTCTACCATCACATTAAAACCAAGTGACCACAGCAGCATATGTACTCTAACTACCTCTCCCATATATTTGGCTCCATTTTTGCTAGTCAAAGACCATCCATCATATGTATAGTTATGTGTTCTTGGAAGCTCATTTTTACAACATGTGTGCTTACAATTCGGTGTATAAGCAGATGGTGGAGTTTCATTAAGCAATCTCCCTCCCCCTACTGGAGCCCTGTGTAAGGGCTCCTCTATTGCTGCACCATCTACTCATCCACCTCAACTGTGCCCTCGCAGGTGTTGCTCTTGAGTCTTGTTCCCGTCAGGTCAAGAGACTACTAGAATTTCTACACGGAGGTATTTTGCAGTTGTGTTTTCTCTGAACCTAAGTTAGTTCAGCTGCTTACATTGGATCAGTAAACTCTGTCTTTCAACTAATGATAGGGATTAATGTATATCCCTGCTCGCACAATCCTTAAGAGGTTTTAGTCTATATCCAAAGACTGGTGGGTGAGATGCCTATATTTGTGGTCAGTGGGGATGCAAACATAAATGTTTTCAAGCTGGTTGACAGGCCCACACTTGCTTGACAGATGGAAAAGCATCTGATTTTATGAACTTGTGGGGAAAATAAAAAGAGGTTTGGGGAATCATTTAGATCCCTTTAGAATGGTTAGGAAAACTCAGGATGGGGTTATGGGTTTTGTTTATATGAGGATCCCCTAACTTCGGTGGTTTAACCCACAATGGACATTTAGGAAAGGAACGTACTCAATTTTATGTAGACTCTGGTCACCAATTTCAGAAAATCTGCAAAAGATTTTGTATTACAATACTTCCGGCAGTGTGTATTGGTCAAATAGCATGTCCATGTAATTAGAAACCCTTATGTTTCAAAATTCTAATTTTCTCTTTAAAGTAGCTTGCTTCTGATCATTAAGTAAGAAGTAGAACTAGGTAACAAAAATCCTTTCTAGCTCTAAGACAGGAGTCTTAGCTATGGCCTGCAGACCAAATCCAGCTCTCCATCTGTTTTTGTAAATAAAATTTTATTAGCACACAGCGGCATTCCTTCATATTATGTATGGCTGTTTTTGAGCTATGATGGCAAAGTTAAGTAGTTGGCACAGAGACAGTATGGCCTTCAAAGCCTAAAATATTTATTATGTGACCATTTATAGAAAAGAATTTGCTGACTCCTGTTCTAATACCCTGTACTTTTATAAGTGTCATCCGTTCTCTGTGCCTACATTTCCTCATCTGTATAAGAAGCAATTGGAGCAATGAACTTGGTGCCTCTTCCAAAATGCTGAGATTCTGAGTTCTCTTTTAAAACTCCTAAGTTCTCAAACTGCCACTATGAGGAAAGGAGAATAAAATCGAAAGAGATTTTTCCTTGCTGTGTATATCTCCCCATCTGGCAGTGATGGCAGCTTTTATTGTCAACACAATTTTTTTTGATTAGACACCTGGATTTTTCCCAGGGGCTGGTTGCACGTTAAATAAAGAAATTCTGATCCATAGGCAAAGAGAAGCAGAGAACACTGCAGAAGCTAAGGCTGCTCTCTGCTCACCTGTTTGAGGAATTCTCAATCAGCTCTGCACTCACTTTAGATCAGACGTAAACAACAACAAGGTGACAGATGAGGATCTGGTGGGAGGAGTTAAAATCGGGATCCTGCATTTCTCTAGGTTCTCCATCTCAAATAACCCTCTTGTAGTACTGTAGTAGAACTTTAAATGGGGAAATGAGGTCCCTTTTAAATGTGCCACCCTGTCTTTCTAAATTGCCAAATTGTACGAGGCCAGACTGAGCATCCAAAGGCAATTGAAAATATATTACATACAACACCTTCATTTTCTTCAATTCTAGCCTGCAGCTATCATATTTTGTAATTGATAGACATCGAATGGGCTCTACTCAGGCTGATTGATTTTGGCAGGGTGAATTGGGTTCTTCACAATGCGTGTCAAAGAAAGCTCACAGGAACTCTGCAGCTCTCCCATTACAATAGGCTTTATTCAGATGGTCTGATTGTCACCTACCTGTTGCTGAGATCTTACGTCATTCTACTTCTGAATGGATGGGATAACTGAAGAAGCAGTGATTGGAGCTGAAGAGAGAGTAGAGTGTTTTGCAACTTCCTGGGTGGAACAGAGGCTTTCATGATAATTTTGTCAGTTGTAACACTCTTATTTATCCAGGGACTACTTTTTTTTTTTTCCTTTCAAATGATGTTTCTTAAATTGATGTTTCCGTCAGACTGTTAAGTCTCCCTTACAGGGAGGTCCATGTGGGGGGGAGGAGGAGGGAGGGTTGCATGCACATGTGAGAGAAGGGAGAGGGAGACTGTGAATGCATCTAAAAATCTGAAAATCTAGTCATCTTACTCAGAGTTTTATTAGAGTTAGATTTCCCTTTTTTGCCATCTTGATGACAAACACGTTTGCTTTCTCTCTTTTCCTCACTGCCTTATCCTTTGTAGAAATAACAATTTTTAAGGATATGGTCAAATGGCAGGAAAAAGTAGAAAAAATATATGTGCAATGGGGTGGCAAATGTACTCAACATGACACTACGATTCAGATATATAGGGAAAGATGTATCTTTCATCTGGATAAAACGCTATCCTCTGATTAGTGTTCAATGTAATGTTTCAATCTATCTCATTTAGTACGTATAAATAGTACTATAAATAAGTCCTATTAGGTCAGCAACTGTCAACAGGGATGTTAATGTTTCTAGGGGAATATTTTGGAAATGGGTGAGGGCAGTTGAGATTGTTCTATTGGTAAAATGAAGAGGTTGCAATTAGCATCGACAGAAGGGGGAGCAAAGATGCTGTATGCTCAGGAATATATTACACAGTTCCAAACAATGATAACTTATCCCCTGTCCCAGCAGACGTTCAAGTGAATGAAAAACTATTTAATTTTTCTGAGCCTACAATCAAACTCCATTTTGCATATGAACACAAAGCATGTCTTACAATGTTTTATTATACCCTGGTCTTCAGCAGTGCAAACACCATGCAAATCAAGAGAAGGCTTACTTTATTTTGTTTTGAACTTTGCCAAGAGTTGTTTCAGAAAATCACACTGCTGAAACCAGTGACACTTGTGCATTCTGGAATCTCCAATACAGTATGAGGGTTTTACTTGTCCCTGTTTCAGTCAAGCATCCAACTTCTCCATTTTATCTTCTAGTGCATAGTGCTCAAGTATTTACATGTTGAAATACATATTTTATTATAAATTATGTTCCCTGCATTTCCCCCTTATATTACAATTAAAGCATTACATTGATTATATTGATTGGTTTTCTTTGTGAAATTATGTATGTAAATTAGCAATCAACAACCTTTCCAATAAAGAGCCACAGAGGAAACATTTTAAGCTTTGCTGGCCAGATGGTATCTTTTGCAACTATTTTGCTCTGCAATTGTAGTGAGAAAGCAGCAATAGACAATATGTGCATAAATGGGCATGGCTCTATTCCAATAAAACTTTATTTATGGACACTGCAATTTAAATTTAATATAATTTTCACATGTCAAAAATATTATTCTTCTTTCAACCATTTAAAAATGTAAAACCATTTTTAGCTCTTGGGCTGAACATGCAGTGGGCCATATTTGGCTAACAGAAACTAGTTTGCCAACCTCTGTTCTAGTGTATCACACTCAAGCATTCACACATTAAAATATATATTATTGTAAATTGTAATATGTCTTTTATTTCTCCTTTATATTATAGTTAAAACACTTTTGTTGAATTTTTAAAATATGTGTAAATACAGTAAAAAATTTGTATGACAAGTAAAAGTTTTAATGTAAAATAAAAATTTTGAGTGCTGAGTGGATCCTTACTTGGAATAATGAAATATATGCATGCAAGAGAATGCAGCTTGCCCAATGACTAAGCCTGAGAATAAAGAGAGAAGGTTGTATTTATGGTTTAAGTTGTTCAATGACAGGCATCAATCCTTACTGGATAAAACTTAGTGAGTTTTGATAAAACTCAGAAGTTTATGTCTGTGATAAGGAAAACCAGTCCTGGCTTATCTCTGATGCAAAGCTGTTAGGCGATGTTTGCTGTTCATTGCTTTTGAGCTCTTAGAAATGTGTATCTTTTCCACGCTTAAGATATGTTCCGTGTCTTTCAGAGATGGGCTGACGTTTAGTGAAATGTCAGGGTTGGGGTTTTGTTGTTGCTGTTTATAGTAGTTTGTACTGTCTATGAATTTTATGTAATTATAGTTGAGGTGATCATTCCAAAGTGGTAGTTTCATAGAAGGGCCATTAAGTCTGAGTGCATTAGGTCATATCTGATCTTGTGAATTCTAAGCCTTTGGATTCCCCTCTCATTCCTATGATGACCTTCCAGTGGATTTGGGAGGAGGAGACTGGATCACGCAGTGCCAAGGGCCAAAGGAAGAATCAGAACCCTTATGAACTCTAGAGAAATGTTTTTACTACTCACTTGGTGAATCTTGCAACCAACTCTTGATCTGGTTTCTCAACTCGGTCAGGCCCAAAGGCCTCCTGGCTGACTGCAAATCTCCTGTCTTTCCCTGGTGCCACAAATTCCAGGAGTTCCACAAATCCTTGATTGGATCTTCCTCTTGGCCCCATGGCTGAACCAAGCCTTTCCAGCCTCTGCTTTGAGGCCATTTCCCCCTTAGCCTGCTTCCCCAGAGCAGATCGCTGGCTTTCAACCCAGCCACCTTCACGGTCTTCCTCAAGGGCTGTGGAAACACCTGAACTCAATCCACACCATGTAGGCAATCAGAATACCAGGAAATCCATGTACATTGATGCATCCATACCCTAGATTTGTGCTGGGCTATGTGAAAGGTGTTATCTTCCTGGAACCTTAAATAGACTTGTCATTCCTCTTCTATTTGTTTCTAAATTCCTCTAACCCCACCGTCGGTTTCAGAAGGAGTGGGCTTCACTTTTACTTATCCTATATCATAAATTCTTCTTCAACCACAGAGCTACAAACCTCAGGGGATTTAATGTCACAGGCAGAAAAAGTATCTTCTCTACACTCTGAGAAGACCACTTGGAGATAAGCAACACAATCTCAGGAAGCTAGAGGAATTTGGCAAGTCCTTTCTCTACAAAAAATGTTGCCTCCAAACCCATTGTTTTGTACCCATTTTTCCTAACCCAGAATGATGTGTCTCATGGCTAAGACTTTGAAGACAGAGGCTGAAAAACAAAACAAAAACAAGATTTAAAGAAGGAAATTAAAGCAAAGGATTATCATTTGCTGTATACTTAGGACAAATTCAACCATATTTTTAATTTGGCTATTTTCCTCCAATGTGACTGAGAACTGAAATATGAATGTAGTTTAATTAATAAAGGGATAAACACAAGTTTATGTCACCAGTACTTTGAGGTATATATGGATGTGTCATGGAATTGACCCAATTCACCTACTGACTGTCATAAATACAAAGATTATTCTGAGGTCATGTCAGTATGAGCTCATAGATTTCTGTGGTATTTCCCAAATCTGAAGTCCTCCACCATTTCTCCCTGTGATGTCAGTAGCCCCCACCATGGTTATTTATATTCTTGTTTTCATTTTCCTGGGACCCGAGGAAGGTTGGCTGGTTGCCCTTCAGCCTTCTAGCCCAGCTCCTTCAGCAAACTCCCAACCTCTTCAAATGTGATGGTTTCATGCACATACCAAATTCTTGCCGTGGATGGGATCTGCCGCCTCTCCTCAATTCCAGCAGGGGTGTGCAAGTGTGTGTGTGTGTGTGTGTGTGTAGGGGACAGATGAGGACTTAAATACACAATTACTGTCTTTCACATCCATCAAAATATCTGAGCAATTGTTATAAAAAATCTATGACAGTATATTTACATGTTAATTATTTGGAAAAAAAGAGTAGGGGGGTTGCTGTTTTATTATGACTTTTAGATAGAAAAGGGTTATTTAATGGATTTTCACCTTTCTTGTTTTGACAGCCAGGACACAGTAGTATGTTTCTACCATCATCTTAGTCTCTCTTCTCCTTTGCTTTTCCTTTAGCTCAACAGAATTCACCAAAAATCCATGAAGGCTGGTGGGCATACAAGGAGGTGGTCCAGGGAAGCTTTGTTCCAGGTAAGTACACATTTATTCTTGTTATCCATTTTATTTTATCTTTTAAAAAGAATTTTCGTTAAAGCTAATGTTATTACCAGGATTTTACATTTGCTACATGACATGGAATGTATTGCAAAAGGTACTTTTGTCTAACTGATGTGTCAGATGAATACTTCCTGAAGAGAAAGTTTGTTGAGTGAGTGGCAAGTTAACCAGACCACATTTTTCTTAGCCGATAATCCCACGGTCCTTCCATCTGTGGGATGCTCTGTCAGGGAGAAAGGAATGGATGACTGAGGGCCAAAGCTCTATCTGCCGACATTTGACTAAGTAAGAAAGAGCCATTTCTTAACATTAATGAAATAGAAAATATGAAAAGGCCGACCATGGCAACAAAGCTTGCTGGGATGCATGTCACTGGTATCACTTTAGTAGCATCCGTGGCCAAGACTTAGCATATCAGGCCAAGCACCAGCTAAAAATAATAGGCAAAGTGGATGCTGTCAGCATGGGGGCAGCAAGCAGAGAACTCAAGACAGGTTAGAGCCAGAAACATGCCACGACTTTAGTTCAGAAGCAGGGTGGAGGGTCCTTGGCTTTTCCTCCTACTCTTACCCTCATTATGGTCCTCGTCCTGCTGCTGCTTCAAGATTTTAATTGGGGGTAGGAGGAGGGAAAGAATAAGAATATTAGAGGGAAGGATGGAAGGGAAGGCAGGTGAGACATTTCAAAATATTTTTAATTGCTTAGATGTGAGAGTAAGAAAGAAAGCCCTCAACAGGAGCCAATGTGCATTTTCTGTCCGGGCCCTGAAGACAGAGTGCCAGAGGTGTCTGTTGAGTCTCTGTAGTCAGTGGCAGGTAGAAAGGGCAGTGTTGCAGATCACCTGGTTCATTCTTGGCTGCTATGTTGTCTTCTCCTATTCTTTTGCAGAGCCCATTACATCGGCCGTGCAAAGCTAAGCAAGCTACCTAATTGCTCTGAGCATCTCTTTTCTCATTTTTATTATGGGGCAATAATAAGTACTCTTGGAGCTTTCCAATAGGATGGAAACAGGCATGGTGAGGGAGAGTGGGTGACCTAGGAAAAGGCAAGCCTCCTGCCAAATGCCCTCATAAATTAACATTAACTTGATAAATTTACTCTAGCACATCTATTCTGTGGCCCAGTGAGCATAGAAACTGAACCTGATTAATTCATCTAGAAATTATCAGGTTTCTATGGATAATATGACAATTTAATTGACACAAGATGTGTTCGTATGAAATGACATAGATACATGGCATTTGATATTTAATGTTAGGAGCATCCCTTTACAACAAATAGGATGTTTATGTATTTTCTGGCAAGGAATCTGCTTCTCATATTCCAGATATCCCATAAATTACATCTATAGTTGTATTCTTGTATTTTGTAAGTATGGAATTGAAGTAACACAGGGGCTTCCCTCCAAGTTATGATAAGTCTTGCTAAGTCGGTGATACCCCTGCAAAGAACATCCTCTGTAGTGACGGAAATGTCCATCGAGAGCACTGGACGGTCACCGCAAAATTTTGCTTTTCTGCCCCACATCTTTTTCTTTGATGTTTTCTCCTCTTTTGTCACATTCTTTGTGTGTTCAAGGCCATGTTTGGGGTTGGTTTTTGCTTCTAAGACAATCACAGGAAAGAATTTTTATCTTTATGTGTTGATTTAAAAGAATTTCACTTTTCCTCATTTCCAACTTCAAGACGACGTGTGTGAGCGCTACTACATGGGAAGCACTAAGATGTAGACATCTGATCGTGGTCTCTGAAGTCAGACACTCCTGGGCTTGTGTTCGGGTTCTCTGCTTTCCTATTGGTAGGACTGTCAGCAAGTTACCCACCCACTCTCAGCCCCCTGGGTTCTTCATCCATAAAATAGAGATAAGAACCAAATCAGCTTCATGAAGTTTTGTGAGGATTTAATTACATAATGGAGGTAATGACTGGTGCATGGTGGGAATTAGTACATGACAGTAGTTGGTATCTGCTTGAGAAGAAGCAGGAGCTGGAAAGTGTGATAATGTAAGGGAGGGTCTCTCAAATTGCCTGGCACACAGAGGATGCTTAGTAAATGTCCCTCAAATTCATAAGCTCAGGGGTCTCTACACAGGGGCCAACTGAGAGATGACTTCATTGTCCTCTGAATTTAGCCATCCCAAAGACTTCTGGCTTCCTGGCAAAGAAGGCTGGAATCTGATGATTTCGTTTTCTAAACTTTTTGGGAACTCTAAGTCTGTTTAAAAAAAAAAACAAAACAGCAACAACAAAAAGTCATGATAATTTATGCATCTTAATGCATAGTTGAACCTGGGGCTGTAACACTTGATAGACTCCAGATGACCTACTTTTTATCTGAGTTGGTGCTTGGGGCAAACAGGGGAGCCTTTCCCTTTTACCTTGACTTGGATGTAAGGTTAGAAGTGTTCTTCAATTTGCTACGGAGATTTTTTTCAGGTTCTGGGTGTGTGAAAGAGGAAACAAGTTGATACAACTACTTGAACTAGTTTTATTGTTCCGTGAATTTCTTACTGAAGTATCTGGAAATAATTGGCAGTTGGCATGACAGTTGTGAATCTGTGACTGCAACAAAGCTGTGGTAGATAAGAATATATGAGCTCTGTAGTAATGGTGAATGCAGGTTAATTTAGCACCAAAATACCCCACTGTGGTCAGTTCAGTAGCATTTATGGACTATTTACCTGGTGCTGAGCATCATGTTTGTGGCTGTTAATAAAGAGGTAACTGATACATGATTCTTTCTCAAGGGTGAGCCCACAGTCAAAAGCCATAAACCCAGGATTTAGGATAACAATTGCTCCAAAAGGGTTTATATAAAATATAAAGGGGGCTATATAGCATTATGATTCTGCCTGCCTGGTGGTTAACAGACCTTGTTTACCTGCTCAAATCCACATCTTCATCTGATCTCATCCACAACCGGAGTTTGCTTTGCAGGCAGAGCCCTGTGTTCAGGAAAAGACACCCCCACCACCAACAACCAGGGTTACTCTTAGCTAATATCTACACCAATCATGGTGATTTGTCTCTTTCTTATCAGTGATTGGCTTGGACATTGTGATGGCTAAGTTTTGGGTCCCTTTGGCTAGGCACAGTACCCTGATGTTTGGTCAAACACATCTGGATGTTGCTGGAAAGGTACTTTTTCAGATGAGATTAACATTGAAATCAGCAGACTTTGAGTAAAGCAGATTCCCCTCTGTAATACGGGTAGGCCTCATTCAATTAGTTGAAGACCTTAAGAGAAAGATTGAGGTCACTTGAGGAAGAGGAAATTCTGCCTCCAGAAGCTTTTGTCCTACAGCTGCAACAACAACTTTTCCCTGGGCCTCCAGTCTATCCGGCCTACCCTATAGACCTCATACTTACCATCTCTTACCAGCATGTGAGCCGATTTCTTAAAATAAATCACTCTCCAACCTCCCCCACCTTCTGTTGGTTCTGTTTCTCAGCAGAAACGTGACTCATACACTAATACAGACATGAACACGTGATGAGCAGTTCTACACACAGCATGTGAGGGGAAGGCCGCTGAATAAACTTGGGTGCAAAAGCCACAGTAAAGATGGCAACCTGGAAAGTTGGCGAGAACCCATGTCTTTTATGGCCCACTTGAAGGTGGAATTCACCAAGGAACCACCTCACCACTGATGGCACTAAGTGAGATGGCAAACTTCTTATTGCGGAGCCACTTTGAGTCAGGCTCTCTGTCATTTGCAGCCCAAAGCATTCTTCCAGATCCAGGTGTCTCAGCACAACGTAGGTGGAAGGAAGGAAGGAAGTTGAAACTGGGTCTTGATGATATTCATGATTGCTCTAAGTGGAGGAGGAGGAGAATGATAGGAATATCAGACAGCCGGGGTGAAGAGGGGTGAGAGTGCACGTTGCCTTTGGGGAGGGGTGGTACTTCTGAGTACCCACAAGGCAGAGTACAGGGTGGAGATGACACATGAGAAAACCAGCAAGGTTGAGGGGCCTGGTGAGAAATCTCTTTGCGTTCTGTATGCAAGAGTATGGACACAGTTCCTTTAAAGATGGGAGAATTATAGGGATTTCTAAGCTCTGGAGGGACACAATCAAATGTGTGTTTTAGAAAGCCAGCGATGGCCACAGGAATGCAGATGCTCTGTATCCCAGTGAAGGTATCTGAGTCAGAAAGATCAATGAAGTATTTTGTTTGTTTTGTTTTAATATAGTCCAGGTGAGAGATGACAAGCATGTAAACTAAGACTGTAAAACTAAAAATCTAATGTTAATCGTGTCATTGAAGGATCGGCATGGGGCTTGTTGGGTGGCATTTAAAGTGTGTGTGTGTGTGTATGGAATATATAAATGGAGTGTGTATATATAATATATATCACAGGTAAAGAACATATTTATAATTTAGCATAAATAGAAACATACACATTTAACACATTTCATGAAAATTTGTGCCAAATCCTGTCTATTCAAACTCAATTTATCTAAAACAGGGAAATTGAGCATTCTCATTAGAGGAGGCCCTGTGCTAGGAACTGGGATTGCAAGAAGAGATGACCCCTAGCATCTTGGAGTTATGGTCTAGTGGGAGAAACAGACATTAAAAATAAAAAGGAACCCCTCACCCCCAGCACCTACTTCACATGGTAATGTTTGAAAGGAATGTTTTGTCCTCCTTTTAAGACTGGGATACCAGAATCTTGGGGCTCTTTTTCATTTTAAAGCATTAAGTCATGACCCTTAGGGTATGTATTTTTCCAATTTTATGGAATCTGAGAGCAGGTGAAAAGCCTCTCTTCAATTCTGCCACCTCCGCAGGGTCACTCCCAGGTCATTCCATCTGAGCTCTGCTGCTCACTTGTCCAGCACGCTCTGTCTCGGCACCTGCTTTCAGCATGGCCATACTTGGTCCTGGTTGGATAAAGATGCAAAGGAGGTTCTACCATGGCCTCCAGGAGCTGAGGATAGTGGGAAAGAGATTGGTAAATGTCTGTTACTTTGCGACGTTTTTTGTATTGTCTTGGAGGGTGTCTGGGGACTACCCAGGGGAGATAATGCCTAAAATGAATCTCCGAGGATTAGCCAGATTCTGCTATAGGAGGAAGTAAAGAAATGGGATTTCAGAAAGGGATGCAAGATGGGCAAGGGCCATAGGCCTGGAAGGAAATGTTCACTGGAGCAAGAAGAGCTCAGAGAGTCAAAGCCAAGGAGAGCAGCAGGGGCCAGATTGTGAAGGGCCATACCAGCTGGGAACCTGGATTTTCCCCTACAGGTACTGAAGAATTGAGGGAGGGATCGAAACTCTTACAGAATTCAAAGTCAGAGAAGAGGGTGATGTGAGCTAAAATAGCAGTGAGAACTCTGGGGAGAGTCCAGTTTCAGGGGCAGGGACCCCATTGTCTTCTATCACCTACCCCCCCAGCACATAGCCCAGGCCTTGCACATAGCAAAGGCCCCCAAAACCTCATGTCCTTCTCACATTGCAAAATACCATCATTCCACCCCAATAGTTCAAAAAGTGTTACCTTGTTCCAGCATCAACTCAAAAATCCAAAGCCTCATCTGATATTTAGGGCAAGTTCCAGCCTGTAAAATGAGCCTGTAAAATCAAAATCAAGTTATTTACTTCCAAGCTACAATGGCTGTATAGGCAGTGGGTAAACATTCCCATTCCAAAAGGGAGAAATCAGCCAAAAGGAAGGGGTGAACAGGCCCCACACAAGTCTGAAACCCAGCAGGGCAGATGTTACATTTTAAAGCTCCAAAATAATCTCCTTTGACTCCCTGTTCCACATCCTGAGCACACTGGTGGAAGGAGTAGGCTCCCAAGGCCTTGGGCAGCCTCGCCCCCATGGCTTTCCTGGGCACAGCCCATGCAGCTTCTGTTGCCTCTTGCTGCTCAGGCCCTAACTGTTGTGTTTTGTGACCTTGCCTTTCTGGATGCTGGCTCAGGCTCAGTGCTTGCATTCCCCACTCCTCCCCACCTCCTGCTGCACCTTGGAACAGACCAACAGGCTCTGATGTCAAGTGTAGCTCAGGATACAGACTTTCTCCCCTCAAGAATTCGCTATATGGTCATCCCTGCCCCCATTCAGTCTCCCTTTGAAGGGAAGAGGATCCCACTGCCAGTAAGCCTATTCTACCCTCCAACACCTTCCATACATCCTAATTAGTGTTATATAAAGTTATGGTATTAGTTTTCTACGGCTGCTGGAACAAACTACTACGAACAACACAGATTTATCATCTTACAGTTCTGAAGGTCAGAAGTCCTAAAATCAAGGTGTCAGTAGGGCTGCACACCTTCTGAAGGCTCTAAGGATAATCTGTTTTCTTGCCTTTTCTACCTCCTAGGGGCCACCTTCATTGCTTAGCTCATGGCCTCTTCCTTGCATGACTCCAGCCTCTGCCCCTGTGATCATGTCTCCTTCTCTGACCCTGACCCTCTTTCCTCTCACTTACAACAACCATTATGATTGCATTTGGCATATCTGGATAATCCAGGATGATCTCCCTATCTCTCAAGACCCTTAATTAAATTGTATCTGGAGGGTCTTTTGCCATATAAGGTAACCCGCCCTTCACAGGTTTTGAAGATTAGGATACGGACATTTGGGAAAGATCATTGATTCCAAAGCTCTGGCAGCACAATAACCCACCATGTGCACATATTATTTTGTAGTTGTTAAAACACCTTCACTTGTATTACTTCATTCCACCCTTCCTACATTTGCACTATTATTCCCCCTTTTTTAAGATGAGAAAACAAAGCAAATGAGATGACATTATTGTCTAAGTTTCTAATACAGCCAGGTCAACTTAGAAACAGCTCTGGAAATCAGTACACTTCTGATCCAGTGCTCTTCCCATTACAGATATGTTCAAGTGTGATTAACAGAAGATACCACTTCTTGGATAGAATATAGTTCTGTTCAGCTCATCTTCTAGTAAAAGGAAACTAAACAAAAAACAAAAGTCAAATGAAATGCTATGCCAGATTAATTCACTCGAAACTCTTCAACACAAATTTATCTTCTCCCTAGACAAGATCTAGCATTTGAATATAATTTGTTACATTTTAGAAAGCCTCTCTAGTTATCTTTTAAAATAAACTATTTCAGAATGATTTTAGATTTACAGAAAAGCTGCAAAGATAATACAGGGAGTTCCCATATACTTTTTACTCAACTTCCCCTAATGTTAACATCTTATATTAGCACATATGTTTATTAAAACTAAGAAACCAACCTGGATACATTATTATTAATTAGGTTTTTTTGGGGGGGGAGTATTCCAGTTTTTCTATGAAGGTCCTTTTTCTGTTCCATGATCCAAGTTAGGATATCATATCACATTTAATCGTCATGTCTCCTTAATTTCCTATGGGCTGTGGCAGTTTGTCAATCTTTTTGCATTTTTTATGACTTTGACAGTTTTGAGAAATACTGGTCAGCTATTTTGTATACTATCCTTCAATTTGTTTGTTGTTTGATACTTTTCTCATGATTAAACTGAGATCGTGAATTTGGGCCATATATAGGATATCAAAATGTGTTATGTCTTGTTTGTGACAATTTATAAAGGAACACTTATAGGTATTTCTGTCACCAATCAGTAGCTATGGAAGACTCATTAAAGCTAGGCATTTATCCATGGTGTAGAACAGATGAATGGTGGCATTGGATCTAGAACCCAGATATTTGCACTGACAGGCAATATTTCTCAGACTAGACCGCACCCCAAAACCCCTCCTAAAGTCACTTTATAACATCAATTTCTTTGTGACAACAGTATATGAAAACCTTTTTGCTTAAGAGTAGATTTTGTTTCAATTTCTCTCGAGGATTAAACTTAGATCTTGAAGAGCCCTGTGGCATACTGTTTGGTCAAGGGAATAACCCTCTCTATTGGAGGCAGTTGGTCCTTACTATGTAAGTTCTTGTTTTAAACATTTTTTTCTTGAGCAGGAAAATGCTCCCTGGCTCTTCCACTAACCACACATGAAATCTTGGGCAAGTCACTCAGTATCTCAGGACCTTGATTTCTTCACATAGAAGATCACGGTATTGAGCTGTATTGTTATTCAAAGACCCATTCCAGCTTCTGTGTTCTCTGGAAGTTTGCTAATGTGATAGAAGATTGGTTTGGGAGATCTATTTAGCAGCATTAAGAAATAGAATATTGATCTTTATTCACAGGATAATTTTATTATATTCTCAAGATCAGTGTTTGGAAGTAGAGTCAGTGATGTAAATATCTCTCTAGATTTCTGATCTCTCTAAGTGGAAGCAAGTAGAATTTAATGGTAATATTCTCTCTCGATATGGGAGGGTGATGTTACACTGACTCATTCTCTATTATAGATACTTTCAGTTATATTTTCTCTTCCCAGAAATTGGGATGCATAGTGTTTAAAATTTACTGTGAGCCTGATGTGCCAGACACCCTGCTAGACACTGGGGACACAAAGAGGAGTAAACTACAACTTCTGATCTAGGACCTCACAGTTGAATTTAGAGATGGACATGCAAATCAGGGGTTATAGTTTAGCCTAATTAAGGATGTGAGACCTGTATGGTGAGATCCATTGGCTACACAAAAGAGAAAGCAACTAACTGTATCTTTGGAATCAGAGAAGTCTTCATCGATGAAGGCTTCTCTTGAGTTAGGACTAAAAAGGTGCATAGGCATCCACCAGTTAGAAAAGATGAAAAAGAACATCTCTGATGGATGAAACATAATGGAATCTGAACTACTACTAAATAACAGATTTTAAGCTCCTTGAAAGCGGTAAGCTCTCCTATTTATCATTACATCTATGACAGTCCTAATTACTGTACTTCAGAGCTGTAGAGTGGAAAGTGGGCTAGGCTCAGAAGTCCCCCTCCTTCATGTAGCAACTGTTTGGAAATCACTAATGTCTCAGAGCCTCGCTTTACCCATTTGTAAAATAAAGCAATAAGACCTGTGTCTCAAATTGTTTTATAAAAATAAAATTAGACCTAGTCATGCCTTAGACTAGGAAAGTGAACAAAGTTATTACTATCTTTATTGTTATAATTTTGCATTAGGCCATTTAAGATTGCAAGGAAGAGACCTGCTCAGTTGTACCACTACTACGAGTGTTAACCAGTGGAGTGACATGCATGACACACATTCTTAAACAATCAGTTTAGCCATTGTTCGGAGCATTGACTAGAAGAGGATAGGAGTGGAGCTGGGGAAATTCATTAGGAGACTATTACAGAAGTGATGTGAGAAATAATCGTAGCTAGACCTGAAGGGGGAGGAATAAAGATCAAGATAAGTGGGCTGATTCTGGCAATGTTTTGGAGGCAGTGCCTGTAGGACATACTGATGTATTGAATGGGAAAGAGAGTAATGTAGGATGAATCTCAAGTTTGGGGTTTCGACAACTTGGTGAATGATGATGCCATTATCTGAGTTGGAGAACTGTAGGAGATGCAGGCTTGAAGTGGGGAGAGTCAAATACAGTCATGAATCACTTACAATCAGGGATATGTTCTTAGAAATGTGTTGTTAGGCAGTTCCATCCTTGTGCGATCACAGAGTATCCTTACACAAACCTAGATGGGCATAGCCTGCAGATAACTAGGCTGTTGTTCCTAGGCTCCAAACCTGTACAACATGTTATTGTACTGAATACCATAGACAATTGTGACACAATGGTAAGTATTTGTGTATCTAAACATATTTAAATGCAGAAAAAGATCCAGTAAAAATAGTTTTATAATCTTATGGGACCACCGTCATCTATGTAGTCCATTGTTGGGCTGAAATGCTGTAATGTGGCATATGCTGTATTCTATTTAAGTCATGTTAATTTTGACACACTAGTGAAATTCTCAAAAGGAGGCATTATTTTGGGAAGAGAAGTCTGAGGGGACACACACATTTGCCTCCTGACAACATACAAGTGGTATTTACATCCACTGAGTAAACGAGATTGCCTAAAGAGAAAATATAGCTCTCAAACAGATTAGAAACTTAAAAAAGTATTTTAGGAGATAGGCAGAGATGGAAAAAGTTTCACCCACTATGACAACTCACATTCACGTAGGACTGCATGAACATAGTGAGGTTTTGTTTAACAAACATTTATACAACACTTTGCAAATTTTAATTCATCTATTCCTCATGACCATCCCATAAAGTATGGGATGATTATTGGTTCTGTTTTACAAACAGAGGCATGTGGAGTTTTAGTAACTTACTCAAGGTCATACAGTTAGTAAGTGGCAAAATTAGGACTCAAACTCAAGGAGTCCAGCCTCAGAATTCACACTTTTAAGTACTCTGCCACCACTTAAAGTCAATATTGCCAAAACTCATAGCTTTTAATCACAAAATCATTCTCATATGTGTCATTTCATTATATTCCTTCTGCCACCATCCTAATTCTAGACTTTCAGAATATTGTGATAAACTCCTAGTTGGTTTTTTTCTCCATGTTCCAATCATTTATTTTTTTACCCATTGTAACCAGATTAATCAAAGCCCAACAGCATCCTATTATTTCCTTGATCAAAAACCTTCAGTGACCTCACATTGCTTATAGGGTAATGTCTACATTCCTCTCCAGCTATCCAAAGCCATCTGTAATTTGGCCTTAACTTCCAAGCTCATCAGTCACAATTCCCCAGCATGTAGCTACTGCTGTCAACCTGGACTAATTAACTATTCCCTGGGTATGTCCTTGGCATTCTTAGCTCAGCTGCTTTGTCATGAATCTCAGGACATTTAGGTGGTTCTTCTACTCTGGCCCACCCCAAGGGCTCCTACCCCTGCTTGTCAGAATCCAACTCATTCCACACAACCCAGCTTTAGGGTCCTCCCTTTCATGATTCCTTGATTTTTTGGCTGGAAATGATCAAATTCTATTCCACAATCTTAAACTTTTTTGTAGTCTCTGCAACAGTCATTACATTACAACAGGAATTTGTGTGTACAGATTGTCAAGTCCTAGAGGGCAAGTTGTCTATATCTTCCCGCTCCCCTATCATGCCTGCACTGTGCCTGGCTAACAGTAGGTGCACAAAGTATTTATGTGCCCCACAAACTGATGCAGGCGTTCTCTCTCAGCTGCTGCTTCCTGTCTGATTAGCACCTGCAGAGTACTGGCCCCTTTGTCTTGCTTTCCAGTGGAAT
>NW_012136192.1:5228925-5230173 GCF_000956105.1 Propithecus coquereli
GCTGATTAAATTCCAAATATTTTGAAATTTTCTGAGGTATTAATATATTCCTGTTACTGATTTCCAGTTCATTTCTGATGTGACCAGAAATACTTCTTTGTATATTTTAAAACTTCTTAAATTTATTAAGACTTGTTTTATGTCTTAGAATATGATCCAATTGGAAAGCAGACCATGTGCATTTGAAAAGAATGTGTAGTCTGCTGTTGTTTGGTAGAGTGTTTTATAAATGTCATTTAGGTTCCATTGTTTGAAAGTGGTGCTCAGGTCTTCTATATATTTACTGATTTTTGTCATTAATTATGTCAATCATTGAAAGAGGTGTGTTGAAATCTCCAGTTATCTTTGTGGACTTGCATAGATCTTCTGTCAGTTCTACCCATTTTTCTTCGTGTATTTTGAAGCTCTCTTATTAGTGTGTTGGAAACTTATAACAGTATACATCTATTTCCCTCCTCCTGGCTTTGTGGAATTAATATCATACATTTTACTCCTTATGCTATAAACCCTATTATATTAAATACATTGTTATTTTCACTTTAAACCATTAATTATCTTTTAAAAATTAAAAAATGAGTAAGCATGTCTTACATATTTAACTTTTCTGATGTTCTTTATTCCCTTGTGTAGATCCAAATTTCCACCTACACAGTATCATTTTCCATCTGATTGAAGTAGCTCCTTTAATATTTCTTTTAGTGCAGATCTCTTGACAGTCAGTAATTTCATATTTTGTTTTTCTGAAAAAGATTTTATGTAACCTTGATTTAGAAAATGTATTTTCATTGGGTAACAAAATATAAGCTGGTAAGTTTGTTTTTCTTCCAGTATTTGATATTGCTTCGATGACTCTAGCTTGCATAGTTTTAAATACGTTTACTATCATTCTTATCTTTGTATCTCTCTATATAATGTATCTTTTTTTCTTTGATAGCTTCCAAGATTTTTTTTTATGATTTTTATCAATTCAGTTATAGTGTATCTTATCATGGTTTTCTTTATGTCCAACTGCTGTGGTTCATTGAGCTTCTTGGATTTGTAGGTCTTTAACAAATTTGAAAAGTTTTTGGCCATGACTTCTTCACAGTTTTTCACTACCACCCCCTCTCTCCCACCTCAGCTCCTTCTGCGATTCTAGTTATATGTATCTTAGGCTTCTTGATACTGTTTCTCAAGTAATGGGGATTCTCTTTAGTTTTTAAACTTTTTTGTACTTAAAATTTGATAGTTTCTACCGCTATTTCTTCA
>NW_012136192.1:5230798-5231170 GCF_000956105.1 Propithecus coquereli
TTTAAAAATCTATTTTATTGAGATATAATTTACTTGCAGTAAAATTCTTTAATTTCAAGTTTATAATTCCATAAGTTTTTACAAGTGTACACAGTACTTTGGTTAACCCCACAATCATGATATATAACATTTTTATCATCCTAAAAGTTCCCTTGGGTCCCATTGTGATTGATCAACTCTCCCTACCCCTTGGCCTCTGCAATCAATGGTGTGCTTTCTATCAACATAATTCTCCATTTTCTAGAGGTTCATATCGACAGAATTCTACATATATAATGTTCTGTGGCATTTCTTTCCCTAGCATGGTGCTTTTAAGGTTCATCCATGTTATGTTCTTGACAGTAGTTAATTCTTTTATATATCTGAATAATG
>NW_012136192.1:5231220-5241182 GCF_000956105.1 Propithecus coquereli
GCTAACATCATACTCAACAGTGAAAAGCTGAGAATGTTTCCTCTAAGATCACAAACAAGGCAGCAGTGCTCACTTGTACAACTTCTATTCGACATAGTACTGGAAGTTCTAGCCAGAACAATTAGATGAGAGAAAGAAATGTATCCAAATCAGAAAGGAAGAAGTTAAATTGTCTGCTTGCAGATGACATGATCTTATTTATAACAAACCCTGAAAATGCCACCAAAAAGCCTTTAGAATTAATAAATACATTCAGTAATATTGCAGGATACAAAATCAACATAAAAACAGTTTTGTTTCTATACACTGACAACAAACTATGCAAAAAAGAAATTAAGAAAACAACCTAATTTACAAAACCATTAAAAAGAATAAAATACTTAGGAGTAGACTGAAGCAAGGCGATGAAAGATCCGTACACTGAAAACTATAAGACATTGATGAAAGAAATTGAATAAGACACAAATGATATCCTGTGTTCATGAGTCGGAAGCATTAATATTGTTAAAATGTTCACACTACTGAAAGTGACCTACAGATTCAGTGCAACCCCTACCAAAATTCCAATGGCATTTTTCACAGAAATAGAAAAAACAATCTTAAAACTGATACGGAACCACAAAAGACCTGAATGGCCAATGCAATCTTGAGTAAAATGAACAAAACTGGAGGCATCACATTTCCTGATTTCAATCTGTATTACAAAGCTATATTAATCAACATGGTATGGTATAAAAACAGACACATAGACCAATGGAACAGACTAGAGTGTCCAGAAATAAACTCACGCAATACAGTCAACTAATCATTGACAAAGGGCATCAATAATACACAATGGGGAAAGATAGTCTCTTCAATAAATGATGTTGGGGCAACTATATTCACGTGCCAAAGAATGAAATTAGACTCTTTTCTTACATCATATGCAAAAATTAACTCAAAATAGATTAAGACTTAAATGTAAGACCTGGAACAGTAATACTCCTAGACAAAAACATAGGAGAAAAGCTCCTTGACATTAGTCTTGTCAATGATTTTTTGGATATTACACAAAAAATACAGGCAACAAAAATAAACAAATTGGACCTCATCAAACTAACAGACTTCTTCATGGCAAAGAAAAAAATCAACACAATGAGAAGACAATTTACAAAATAGGGGAAAATATTTACAAACTGTATATCTGATAAATAGTTAATATACAAAATATATAAGAAACTCATACAACTCAATTGCAAACAAAGCCAAACAATAAACCAAATAACCTGATTTTAAAATGTACAAATGACCTGAACAGATATTTTTTCCAGAGAAGACATACAGTTGATCAGCAGGTAGATGGAAAGGTGCTAAACATCATTAATCATCGGAGAATGCAAATTAAAATCATGAGATACTACTTCACACCTTTGGGGTTGCTATTATCAAAAAGACAAAGAGATAATGAATATTGGTAAGGATGTGGAGAAAAGGGGACCCTTACATGCAGTTTATGAGGATGTAAATTGGTATAGCCATTGTGGAAACAGCATGGAGATTCCTCAAAAAAATTAAAAATAGAACTACCATCTGATCCTGCCGTCTCACTTCTGGGTGTATATCCAAAGGAAATGACATTAGTATCTACGAGAGATATTTGTACTGTCATGTTCATTGACATTATTCACCAGAGCCAAGATAGGGAAACAATCTAAATGTCCATCAGTGGATGAATGGATAAAGAAAATGTGATTCACACATATGCAATGTGATATTATTTAACATGAAAAACGAGAAAATTCTGCCATTTGTAACAACATGGATAAAACTGGAGGACATTGTGCTAAGTGAAATAAATAAGCCACTCACAGAAGGAAAAATACTGTACAATCTCATTTGCGTGTGAAATTTAAAAAGTTGAATTCACAGAAGTAGAGAGTATCATGGTGGTTGCCAGGGGCTGAGGTCAGGGGGAAAAGGGTGGGGCACAGGGAAAATGGGGGGATGGTGGTCAAAAAGTGCAAACTTTCATTTTAAGATGAATAAGTTCTGATATCTAAAGTACAGCGTGGTGACTACAATAAATATTGTATACTCAAAATTCACTAAGAGTAGATCTTAAGTGTTCTCACCACACACAGAAAGTAATGATGTGAGGTGATGTGTTAATTAGCTTGATCATGATAATCATTTCACAATGTACACATAAATCATCATGTTGTGTACCTTAAATATATACAGTTTTGTCGATTATACCTTAATATAGCTGGGAGGGAAACACTTCCATTTCTCTTTTTATCATATTCATGCTTTCCTCTACCTCCTGAGCATATGGTAAACAATGATAATAGCTGTTTTAATGTGTCTGTCTGTTAATTGCATTATTTATGTTATTTCTACATTTGTTTCCACTGATTGATTTTTCTCCTGAGTACAGGTTGTCTTTCCCTGCTTCTTTGTATGACTTGCCATTTTGGATTGATGGCAGATATTGTGAATATTATTTTTGGTTGCTAGAGTTTGTTATATTCCCTTTCTAGAGTTGGATTTTGTTCTAGTATGCAGTTAAGCTACTTGGAATGTTTTTGGATCCTTTGAAACCTTGCTTCATTAGGGTAGATCCAGAGAGTCTTCTAAGGCTAATTTAGCTCCTCTACCAAAAGCACACCCTTCTATGGATTCTACCTGATGCCATGTATATTATACACCTGTGTATTTCCACTTTGCTTACTGGGAACACAAACTATTCCCAGCCCTTTATGACCTTCGAAAACTGTGGGTACCTTTTTCGGTGTTTTTCCCCTGGCCTTGGGAATTCTTCTCTCAAGCATACTAGCATTCATACTCAGCCAAGGACTTTGAAGGATGCATTTGCACATCTCTGGAACTTCATCTTGATATAGCTCCCTTCTCTTTGGTAATTTGTACCACAATTTCTTTTTTTTTGTTTTTTAATTTCATAATATTACTGGGGTACAAACATTTTGATTACATGGATTGCTTTTGCACTGCTTGAGACAAAGTTATAAATGTGCCCATCACCCAGATAGTGCACATTGTACCTATTAGGTATGATTTCACCCATCCCCTCCTCCACCCTCCCACGTGCTTGATTTCCACTGAGTTTTATTTTCATCTGCCCTGAGTGCTTTTGGGTTAGTTCCAATTTAATAGTGAGTACATGTGGTGGTTGTTTTTCCATTCTTGTGATATTTCACTAAGGAGAATGGTCTCCAGTTCCATCCAGATTGTTACAAAAGGAATTAATTCATTTTTTGTGTCTGAGTAGAACTCCATGATATGCATATACCACATTTTATTAGTCCACTCATGAATTAATGGACACTTGTGTTGATTCCACATCTTTGCAATTGTGAATTGTGCTGCAATAAACATTCAAGTTCAAGTGTTTTTCTGATAAATGACTTTTTTTCCTTTGGGTAAATACCCAGCAGCGGAATTGCTAGATCAAATGGTAGGTGTTCTTTTAGTTCTTTGAGGACTCTCCATACTATTTTACATAAAGGTTGTACCAGTTTGCCATCCCACCAACGGTGTGTTAAGTGTTCCTTTCTCTCTGCATCCACACCAGCATCTGTTGTTTTGGGAATTTTTGATCAAAGCCATTCTCACTGGACTTAGATGATATCTCAATGTGGTTTTGATTTGCATTTTCCTGATGATTGGTGACTTGTACTACAATTTTTATCTGCCTTAGCCTCTCCAAACTCTGAAGTCTGTCTTCTCAACTGAGTGAAAACCATTGGATTCTCCCTTTCTCTGCTTTGAAATGCTGGAGACACTTTTCAGGTGGTGATCTCAGCCACTCCTAGGGGTCGTCATCTTGTTTATTTTACTGCTGTCCAATGTCTGAAAACCATTTTTCACATATCTGTTCTGGCTATCTAATTGTTTAAGGCATAAAGGTAATCTTATCCATGTCATTCCATGGTGGTCTGAAATGAAAATTTCTTCATCCATTCCCTATTAGAGACTTACATGAAACATCTGTAGAATGCAGATAGGCTTTCAAGAAAAACCAGGAAGCAAATTACTATCACAGAAGATGATCTGAGGGTCCAAGGACCTGTAATAGAAAAAATATCATTAGTGTAAAACAAATATAAACACTTATAAATAGAGCTGGTTTGCTAGTAGAGTTCCATGTTTATAGGTGAGGAATGAAAGCCACATCTTCCCTCCAGTGGAGGTGGTGGTTTTTCTAGGTTATTGATTTTGAAGATCACTTGAGAATGACTCCAAGTAGAGGAATAAGGTAATCTTAATGCTACAAAGAACCTTTGTTATTTCCCAGCCATATCATCTCTGACAGACGGCCATCGTCCCTCTCCTTCCACACATTTTGTGTCCAGTCAGTGTCACCTTCTGGGAAGATCTTTTCTAACGTAAGAGGCCTTGATCATTTGGAACCTTCTCTGTACCATTCAACCAAATACCTCTTCCTCCTACTTATCTGTTCTGTCCTACTGAATAACATATAATATATTGTGTTACATAATTGATAATAATTATGAGGTCTCCCTTAAGTCTTTTTTTTATCTGAATTACAATCCTTTGTCTTCCTATAGAGAACACAGCTTTCATACTCTTTCACTGTACTAGCCATTATTCCTTGGACAAACTTTAATGTGTTACTTTTACACTTAGCATGTGATTGCAAGAAGTGAATACTCTAATTTAAATATAGAGTGAAGGGGTTGATTATTTCCCATGGCAAGGAAACTACACTTCTATTAATGCAGCTTAAGGTGGTATTAACTTTTTTTCAAATATGTAGAGATTTAATGTCTAGGTATATCTGGAACCACAGGTAATTTAAAACACATTTATTTCCTACCCTATTGATATATGGGTAGCAGAGATGATTACAGGGAACCCATTGGTTCATCCATCTGTCTGAGCTTTGGATGGAGATTCATGCTGATTTCAGATCACTTTTTAAAAAACCAATGTAACTTTCATTCCCTGAATTAAAGCCAGTGCCTGCTGTTTAAGATGAGCACTTCTCTCCTGAAATTTTCTATCAGCTGCTGGCTGACAAAAGGTGCTGTGTAGAATGGAAGTTTTTTTTTTTAAATCCCTGTCAACGGTGAGAATGTGAACTCAATCTAATATTTAGAGGAGAAAGTTATTCATCCTGGATTTCAGTGCTATAATAAGAATACTCATAGACACATAAATTTGTCTGATATGTATTTTCTTCCCCAGAATCATCTCTGAAACAGGAATAAAGACATCTCCAGATTGCTAAGAACCAAGTTGGAAAGGAAGGGGGTAATTAAACTGTGTTTCCCTTATCACAGGGATTTCAGAAGAGTCAATAATCATAAATACATGAGTTGGGAAAGATTTTAGAGATCATTTAATTCCACTCTCATTTTAAAGGTAAAGAAAGTGAGTGAGGCCAAGAGAAGTAAAATTATTTCCATGTGGTCACACAGTTGTTTTGTGGCAGAACAGGCCTTCTGACCCCACCCCAGTCAAAACTTCTACTGCAGTATTTGAAATAATGTTTCTTGAAAGAGACCAACTCTACCAAATTAATTCTAAACAGGACTTAATTGCAATGACAGTATTATGATTATGGCAAAAGGAAAAGGATAAGCAAAAATTTTTTGAGAGAAATATTTCAAAGAGTACAGGATGGGAGGAAGGGGGGGGCTACAATTATTTGTGTCTTAAGTACATATGGCTTGTTTCAGTTTTGCAAAATGCTTGCAAAATGTATTTGCTTCTCATCACAACTCTGAGGCAAGTAGACAAGACGGATCTGATTTTTCTATGAATGAGAAGAACCTCAAGGCTCAAAATAGGTGAGTGACTTGAACAAGGGAACTCAACTATAATTGGCAGAGTCATGACCAAAGTCTAGGTTATTAAAACTTGTTCAGGGTTGTTTTCAACACGTAATACTGTCCACACAATAATTAATTTTGATCCATCCTTTTAATTATACATTTACTTGTTCTTGCATCAGCAGTATGTATGCCTTACCCACTCCTACTTCCTCTCCCCAAACTTCAGTTCTCTTTATCTCACTCAGTTCTCCAGTATATATGCATATTTCTAAATTTTCTTATACTTGTCCTAAATTATTTTAAAATGCATTTTAAGCATGATACCATGTTTCTTCTATCCTTTCAATAACTATTTATTGAGTGACTTCAATGTACCAGACACATGGATACAATGACAGAATTGAATAAAATACAGGTTGACCAAAACAGGTGTTTTTTCACTTTCACAAATGAAGTATAGATTGTGGAAAAAATACTACAAACAGTGCAGGGACAGAGGGTAGTGGAAGGTGGGACAAGGTAAGAGAGTCTGATATGGCACACGAATCAAGTTTTACAGTATGAGCAGAATTTTTCCTCATTTTAGGAGGAGATAGGGGAATTCTACACTGAGGGAACAGAATGGCCAGAGGTATGGAGGCTTGAAAAGCCTTGGTGTGTGTGGCGAAAAATATAGACTCTCCACGTTTCTAAGACAGTCTTCACAAAAGGATGTCTGGCAAGGTGATACGCTGGGCTAGCGTCATCTGGGGCAGGTCAGAGGGCCCGGAATGTCACACAGGTCCTTGGGCAGAGGAAGGGAGTAAAGCATTCAAATCTTTATTCTTCTTGAGGTTTTCAAAATGAGACTTTTTTTGTTTTTTTTTCCTGGGAAAACTTTGCTCTTTGACCTAATTTATGTCTATTTTCTTTATCTTTACTTTCTTATATGCAAATCTATATTTCTTTATGAAATGTATATGATACATTCCATCTAGTATAAAGCAGAGTTTTAAATTGCATCTCCTGGTTCTAAGTCCACTGCTCCTTTTCTAGCTCGATTTCTGGAGCACTCTGTGTATCGATCGCATCCCCTTCTTGAAATTCTTCTCTCAGCTACTAGGATAATCTCATGAGTCTTGTCTTCCACTCCTCAGTACTGACTTTTTAAGCATTGATGGGCATCCTCTTCTCTCTGCATAATATCACTGGGTGATTTGTTTCACTTCCATCTATTCATCTGCCAACTTGAGGGATCCCATATTTGTTTAGCAAAGATCTTTCTTTTGAGTTTTAGACATTTCCGTTTAGATATTCCACTTATTTCCAAAATTGACCTCAGTCTCTTTTCTTCAAAATCTGCCCCTACTTTGTGGATTATATACATCACTCATCTTAATTATTCTCCCTTTCTTCAGTTATAATGCAGACTTTTAGTGTGCCACTCTTCTGCCTAAATTCTTCACTGCCTGCCCATTGCCTTCACATAAAAAGACGCTGTACTAGACAGAGTCCTTCACTGGCTGGCCTTGCCTGCCTCAGTCGCTCCACCCGCACCTCATACTCCAGCTCATTGATGACTGTGAATGTATCGTACTCCAATACATCACTGGCTATGATAATAATGCTAATAGCAATTGGCTAATTGTGTCTTAGGCACTATGCTAAAACACTGTACATTCATTATTTTATGTAATCCATATATCAACCCAATGTGGTAGGTTCTTTTAAGTGTCCTTATTTTTGGGAGAAGACACTGAGGTTTTGAGGTTAAGTAATGTACCCAGGCTTGTAGCTCGTAAGTGGCAGAGCCAGAATTCCTACTGTTAAGCATGATGCTATGTTGCTTCCCTCATGCCTTGCACAATCTGTTTCCCCTGCATGGAATTTCCTCCTGTCACCTGCTTATTTTGACTGGTTGATTACTATTTATCTTTCAATATACCCCAGGTGTTACCTCCCTCAAGAAGCCAAGTAATTCTCTGTGGTCCTGCTGTTTCCTGTGCTCCCAGGAGTCTTGCATACTATGTCATCTATTATCTCATTCCTTCCACTAGACTGCAAGCCCCCTGGAAGACAAGGACCATGTCACATTTATCTTCTCATCCCCAGAACCTAACACGGCACCTAGGATACAGCTGGCACTTCACATGTATATTTAGAATAAATAAGATTATGAGTGAATCCTCAATTGTCTCACTCGCTTGCTCACATGAGAAATGGAATCAATGTTTCTGATCTCATTCTCTTTATGTACAAAATAAGAAAATTGGATCATGGCAGTGGTCCACCAAATGTGGTCTCTGGCCCAGCAGCACATCAGCATCACCTGAGAACTTGTTAGAAATGAAAATTCTCAGCATCCACCCCACACTTACTGAATCAGAAACTCTGGGAGTGAGACCCAGCAACCTGTGTTTAACAAGCTCTCCAGGTAATTCTGGATCATGGTAATAATTGAGAAGCACTAAATCAGGGGTTGGCAAACTATTGCCTTAAAGAGCCCATGAGCCAAATTCTACCCAATGCCTGTTTCTGTATGGAAAAGTTTTGCCAGCTTCCTCACTAAGTGACGGGATCAAGGGGGAAATTCCAGTTCTTGATTCCTTTGTTATGAGCCTCATGTGATTTCTCTGACCAATAGTGGATCGCCAGTCATGAGACAGATATCTCTTGTCTTGTCCGCTAAGGGCTTTCAAACACTAATTTGTTCAGTCCTCATAGCACTGTTATTAGCCATATTTTACAAGTAAGGAGTTGAGACTTGGACAGGTAAGGTCATTCTCCCAAGGTCACACACAGTGAAGTGGTAGAACCAGGATTGGATTGGAGTCAGGCAGTCTGACTTCAGACCCCCACTAATCACCCCACTAAAATATCGTGGACTCCCATGTACCCATCACCCAGCTCTCAGATCTAACAACACTGCCTTATTTGTTTCACATTTCTCTCTTCCCTTTTATAGAGATAAAGGTGCCAATCATAGTTACAGGTATCTGTGTACTTCTTAATGCTCTTCCTTTTCTTTCCTACCTAGAACAAACAACTACTCAAACTTTTGTATTCACATTCCTGTGTAATCTTTTAAAAAAAAATTTTATTTGATTAGATCCCATTTATTTATTTTTGTTGCTGCAGCGATTGCTTTGGGGTTCTTCTTCAAGAATTCCTTGCCTAGGCCGATCTCTGAAAGGGTCTTCCCAACACCTTCTTTTAGAATTCTTAAGGTTTCATGCCTTAGGTTTAAGTCTGTTATCCATCTCAAATTGATTTTTGTGAGAGGTGAGAGGTGGGGATCCAGTTTCATTCTTTTGCATGTAACTATCCAGTATCTCTCCACACATCATTCTGAAGTTACTAAATCTGAGGGTGTTTTCATATGATACAAATATACACCATTTGATTTTAAACATGAAGAACCTCTTAAAATTTTGGCTAGCTTCCCACCACCACCACCAGCCCTCACACAGCATAATATCACTGGGTCCTTTTTCTCCATGTCTCTCTCATTTATATTTTTCCCTTCTTTCCAATCAGAAAAAGTGAAAATAATAAAAAGTAATCTGATTTTCTCATTAAAAAAAATTTTATTCAGGTACAGATGACATAGGAAAGACTATACATATCTGATGTATACAACTCTGAGTTTGGCAATAAGAATGCCCCCATGAAACCATCACCACCATCTATGCCATAAACCTATCCATCAGCCCCAAAAGTTTTTCTGCTCTTTATGATTATTATTATTTTGTGTGATAAGAGCACTTGACATAAGATCTACCCTCTTGGCAAATATTTAAGTATATAACACAGTATCATTAATTATAGGCTCTATGCTGTACAGTAGATTTCTAGGACTTATTCGCTTCATATGTCTGATAGTTCATATCCTCAGACTAACACCTCTCCATTTTCCCCTCCCCCAGCCCCTCGCAACCACCATTCCACTCTCTGTTTCTATGAGTTTGGCTATTTTAGATTTCATGTATAAGTGAGATCATATGGTATTTCTTTTTCAGTGTTATTCAGTGTTGGTGTTTCTGCGCTTATTTCACTTAGCATAATGTCCTCAAGGCTCATCTATGTTGGGGCAAATGGTGGCATTTCCTTCCTTTTTAAAGCTGGATAATATTTCATCGTATGTGTATGATCTAGAAGAGATATCTTCACTCCCATGTTCATTGC
>NW_012136192.1:5242280-5248511 GCF_000956105.1 Propithecus coquereli
GCCCGCCTCGGCCTCCCAGAGAGCTAGGATTACAGGCGTGAGCCACCGCGCCCGGCCATATGCCATTTCATTCTGCACGATATGTTCTTCTGTTTCTCCACTTAACACCTATTATTTTTTTCATAATCTAAATCAAAAATTCCTCTGAAACCCCTGGAGGCCTGCCTTCCTCCAAATGCATGTTGCTGCTTTCTGCTTTGTGTTCCAAAGCATTTTGAACTAACTAGCATAGTGTTTATGTCAGTTGTCCTTACATAATTATTAACGCTACCCCTTTCATTCTCAAAGGTGACCCTATTTGGATAATGAATCAGTGTTGACCCAGATGCTAACTCCTTTATGGCCTTTTTCAGAGTTCATTGACATCCCATATTTGCCCATTTTTCCCTCCTTGCAAGTCTGAGATCTCCTAGACCAGTGCTGTCTTCATCCAATGTGCCTGACTTCTAGTGGTTGCTCAATAAATGTTTGTTTCAAGCCAGTCACTCTTTTGTCATCCAGAAGGAAGGTTTTCAGTCATGCTTTATCCTCTTTTCATGGGTCCCGACTTGGCCCAAACTCCCGGCTAGGGAGAAGTATAAAGAACCCTTTCTCTGCAGCAGCATATCCCATTTCCTTGGGAGTACTCTGCCAAGAGGAAGACACCATGAAGTCAGTAACAGAAAGCAAATAGTCTTCTTTCTGTTTTTACTTCAAGTTTTATTTAACAGTTGAGTTTCATGAGATAATTAGAATAAGTCAGTGTGTCCAGGTACAAAGCCTTTTGGATTACAATTATTCAGAAAGCTGTCAGGTAGATCTGTGCATAAAAGGAGTTGCTCTTCAAGGAAGTTTCCTTGCAAAATGAAAATAACAAAAATAAAGTGATATTGCTACCCTTCGGTTGCCATGGAAATACCAGTTCACCTGCTCCTATTAGATTGTGGTTCATTTCACTATATTAGGTATAATAGAAAATCACATACCCAACTATGTTTTAAAAATGTCTGGGATTTAAAAATGTTCACTGGGCTGTAGTGGTAGTGGGTAAGCCTAGAATTGTGCATTTTAGTTTGGGCCTTGACATGACCTCCCTGTTGGGTTTAGAAGGCAGAACAGTCAGTGCTTGTAACTTAATCTTTTATTTGTGCTTATGAAATTAGAAATGTTTACCGTGCACATGGCAGCTCCTGTATTTTTTTTTAGAGTGCTTCCAATTTCAAATTCCTGTCCCTCTGTTAAAACTTTGCATTGCACTGAAAATGTGGTCCTGGTAAAATTAAATCTCAAAGCTTGCAAGGAAGCTAGACAATCTCTAATGTTCATCAATTTTATTAGTTTTTTCCACATTTGTGGATTAAGCAAGTTGGTGCAAAGGGGAAGGTTGGGGGATGGTGGGGGAGAGAGAGATACTTGCACTTATTGAACACATGATATGACCAAGGAACTGTGTGAAAAACTTCATAATTATGATCGTCTTTAATCATTAAGATGTTAAAAACCCTTGATCTTTCTTTTTTAATATTTTGAAAAACTCTAGAACTAGAGAATGGAGGAGGTTTGTAGGAATTCTTCTTATGATTAGTGACAGAATCCCGTGCCTCTCGCAGTATACAATGATGAATTGATCAACATTACGTATATTTTAAAAGTATAGAAATTTACATTATCAGATACAGGTAAGTAAATGTGTTTGTGCTTTACTTGTTCAGAAATTGGAGTCATTGCCAACCACTCAATAAGACAAATTATGTTATTATTTCTCTTGTCTCATGCCTTGCTGTGTACCCATATTAGGGTTCTCCAGAGAGACAGAATCAATAGGATACATGTATAGGTGTATGAGAGGGGATTTATTAGGGCATTGGCTCATGTGCTTACGGAAGCTGAGACGTCCCACAATAGGCCATCTGCAAGCTGAAGACACTAGCATGTTTGGAGTGTGGCTCAGTCCAAGTCTAAGGCCTCAAAACCACGGAAGCTGATGGTGAAATTCTCAGTCTGAAGCCAAAGGCCTGAAAACCTAGAAGGAGGAGGGTCCTATTGTAAGTCCTGGAGTCCAAAATCTGGGGAACCTGGAGTTGTCCAAGGACAGGAGAGGAAGAGTGTATCCCAGTTCCAGCAGGAAGATCAACTCTTTTCCATTTCCTTTGTATTTTGTTCTCTCTAAACCTCCAGTAGATTGGGTGGTGTCTGCCCACATTGACAGTGTATTTTCCCCACCTAGTCCATGCAGACTCGCATGCTAATCTCCTCTGGAAACACCCTTACAGACACATCCAAAATAATGCTTTCCAGATTTCTAGGTATTCCTTAATCCAGTCAAGCTAACACCTAACATTAACCATCACAGTACCCAAGGACCACATATTTGGAGCAGAGATAGAAGTGGGATCCATTTTGTACTGCCTTTGCTTCCATTTACGTGGGATTCCTCAATTGCCATAGGAATAAGGCAAGTAAGTTTCCTTTGTCATCCTCAACATCCCTTTCCCACTCCGCCCCTGCATGGGGGCTGCTTCTGTGTACACATTCTTTCACACTTCCTTCCATTAACGTTATCCCACTGTTGTGCAACTCGCCATTAAGACAGAAAGGTCAACAGGCCCTACTGCATGATCTTTAAAAGGCTGATAATGTCAAGATAAACGCATCCTCTTAAATCTGTTTTTAAAGGCCAAAATCATTCATGCATTTCCAGGAGCAGATAATGACATAAAAATTATGACCAGGAGCCAGTCACTGCGATTATCAGGGGCAGCCAGAATTTATTGCCCAGCTGGACAGAAGCCTTTGCTATGAAGAGCCTGTGTTTCATCCCTGGTGGGCTCAATTTTAGGCTGTGAAGAGCAAGTCATTCCTCTGCTCTCTGCAACAAAGCAATATGCCCTTCATACAAATGAGCAGATACCCTCACTTGACATAAAAATTCTTAACTTATAAAAAAAGTCTTTCTTCCTAGAAGTATAAATATATAGTTGTGAGATACATACATACATGTATCACGATACAATAAATTACAGAGTAAATCCACATTTTAGTTCAGTCACATGGCTTTTTTGATACTTGGATTTGAAATGCAACACATGGCTGAGGATTTATAAATTTCTTAGAATATCTGGGATCGGAATTCAATGGCTCATATTTCTCAATCCAGAGATTCAGGTTCAAGGTGACTGTGAGGTAGCACTGTTGGCCAGACACCAGGACAGGCACTTTGTATCTTGCTGATCTTCTACAATAATAGTGGGGGATAGGAATCTTTGGCATTTTACAGATGAGAAACAGTTGGGGCCTTGAGAGGTCCAGCACCTTACCCAAGGCTGTGTGATTGGGGCTCATAACTCCAGTCCTGTGTTCTGTTACTTCTCCTCTGCTACAGTCTCAACAGGGTTATTGTCAAGTTTAGGCAACAGGATGCTCTCGGTCAATGTTCATTCTAGAATCAGGAAGATCACTCAAAGGTTGTTGGAATATAGTTAGATTTGTGAATGAAAGGATGTTTTGAAATCTCAAAGTCTTAAATTTAAGATGATCTTAAATTTTGGAATATCTTGAGAGATCTTAACTTAGAAATTTGATCATTGGTCATCTCCAATGTCGTTTAGGTAAGAAGCAGGGTCCAGGGTCTAACTGGGTCCTCTCTGTTTCTTGGGACATGATAAAGAAGACATGAGAGAAGGGTAAGACCTGAGAGGTAACCCAGCAACCAATAAACATAAAATGGCTCAATTAAGTTCTAGGATTAATTTTCAATCTAAAAGGGAAGATGTCTTTTTTTTTTGTTTATTATTCCAGGGTTTTGTGAGGGTACAAACATTATAGTTACACTTTATGTCTTTGCCTCACCCAAGTGCGGGTTAAAGGCATGCCCTTCCCTCCCTTTAGTGCTCCCCGTGTCCTTTAGTTGTAGATTTGCCCCCCCATCCCCCTAATCCCTAGAGAGTATTTCTGCCATGTGATGTCCAATGTTTACTAATACAAAACCTTAGACCTTGACATATTAGGGCTATAATAGCACCCTTGAGAAGGATTATCCAGTCGTTTTAAATAGGACTACTGAACAGGTTGGGGGGCAGGGGTAAACAGGGTTTGGGGAAAATGTAATACCAGGAAAATAGCTCTCCAGGCCACAAGCTAGGAAGAGTTTTAGTGATAAACTCTGCAGGGAAAGGTAAAAATTGAGATGTAAAAGTTAGTCTTACCCTCTTCATGGCCCTAAAAGGCCTAGCATCAGAGCAGAAGCTTTGTGGGTACCCAAAGAGCTGGCAATTCTGCGGATTCACATGAGAGACGTGGACAGTCTAATTCAAGACTTTGCTCCCACCTCTCTTGAGTAGCACCACCCCTTTGCAGTGCAGTGGCTCTCAGCCAAGCGTGGTCCCCTTATTTTGTTCACACCCAGGTATTATTCTTAGTTGCTTTTCCAGGGCAACAGCCTCCAGCATTTGCAAGTGATGCAGTTGGTTGGTGGAATCCTATCCTGGGTGGGCAGCACTGCCAAAGTCTCAAACGGTATCCTAGAAACTTCAGTTGCACTTCCCTTTATGCCAGAGCTGTGCCCTTGAAATCCTTTGAGTAAACCACTGTTTTACAATTCCAGTTTTGCTGAGATGCCACAAGGCGTGAAATATACTGAAGAAGTCTTTTTTTAAATAAAATCTAGCTCTATGAAAAGTACATATAAATATAGGTCCCAGATTGGTATACTTTTTCTATTAATTGGGTTTGTATACAATAGGTTTGTTTGAAAGTGAAAACACCTTGTTGTCAGTTTCATTATTAGGAAATACAGATTTCATATCTATGTTTCCTTCCTAAAAAAGAGAGTGTAAAAGTTTGGCCAAATGTAACCCTGCAGCCCTTGCATGTTGTTAATAACATCATAGTACCCCATGGGGGGTTTGGAGGTTTTGTTTTGATTTCAGAATATTATGGGGGTACACATGTTTCGGTTACATGGATTGCTTTTGTACTGCTTGAGACAAAGTTGTAATCGTGCCTTTCACCCAGATAGGGGATGTCGTACCCCTTAGAATGATTTCATCTATCTCCTCTTACCTACCCCAGACCTGCTTAATTCCCATTAAGTTTTACTTCCTATTGTGCACTTGAGTGCTATTCAGTTAGTTGCAAGAAGCTAAGCAGGGTCTGGCCTGGTTAGTACTTGGATGGGTTTTTTACACCTTCATTAAGAGGAGCTCATCTGGCTCTCACCTTTATTATCTCATTTATCTTGCTATCCCTGGGAGCCATGGGCTCAGATATTGTGACTTGCATTTACAGAGGGGAAACTCTGAGTGGTCAGCCAATACTAAGAGATAGTCAGCTAGAAGGCTCCAGGGGAAACTCAAGTGGGCCAGAATAGTCCAGTCCATGAATGTTGGAAGTAGGATCCCAGAAGCTGTTGGCACAGGGCCCCAATGAAAGTGAAATCCTATCAAATGATTGCCCTTATCTCCTACTAGTCCCTCTCTGCTACTTATTAGAGACACTGTGTGACTTTGGGCAAACTACTCAATTTCTCTGACTCACAGCTTTCTCATCTGCAAAGTGCAGAGAATATTATCTGTCTCACTTCTGGGAAGAGACTCTTTCCCTAGAAAGATTAGCACTGATTCTGAGTAGGGGTGAGGGGTGATCTGTGTCCTGCTTTTCCTGCTGAACATGGCTTCTACAAGAAGAGCAGCAAGGTCGCTGCTTCACACCTGGAGGCTCCTTCCTGCCTGTACTAGATTTTTTTCAAAGGTGACTTCTATGTGCATGCCTCCCCTCCCCAATTTTATTGTACATTTCAACTTTCTTATCATCCCATCCTATAACCTAGAACAACAGGATTCTGAAAATGTGTGCTGGTTTGAGTAGGTTGGGATGATTTTCAGACTCTGTGCTTACTGGGAATAGCCAGAGGAAACACAGGATCATAGATTCCCAAATCCCCCAGTGGGGGTAGACTTCAGAGAATTGTAGTTCAAACCCCTCTTGTTATAGATGAGAAAACTGAGATCCAATGAAGCGATTCCAAGAAGAAAGCTAGTCAGTTGTGTTTTATTTCCCTAGGAGGTTTTCTCCTGTCATTTGAGTTTCTTTTTGAAAACTTGAGGTCACCAAGATGAGTAAGCTAGAGAAAAGGGACAGTGGTAGGTGCCTTTGAGTAGAGAACTGTGGAAGTTGTGTGGGAGAGGAGAACACGATGCCCCAAGTCTGGAAAGACAGTGGTGGCTCAGAGGAGACTCAGGAACTGACTTAATC